>NC_092824.1:102145006-102260006 GCF_023375885.2 Dermacentor andersoni
CTGTTAAAATGTGAAGGCTTAGGAGAGAGGTTCAACGGCGAACATCTCGGCAACCTTCTGTTTGCAGACGACGTCCGGTTGAGCAACTTTTGGGAGGAATTGCAACAAATGCTTGAGGGCCTTAACTGAAAAAGTGTAATAGTGTAGTTCAATATCAATATCAGAAGGCAAAGATGATCAATAGTCTGGCACGGGAACCAAAGTTCAGGATTGCCAGCCAGCCTCTGGAGTCTGTGAAGGTATCTCTTTACCTATATCTAAAGTCGAAGGAGACACTGATCAAGAGAAGGAAATTTACAGGAGATTAAAAATAGGTTGGAGCGTTTACGACAGGCATTGTCACGTCCTGACTGGGAACATAACACTATCGCAGAAAATAAAGGTATACAATCACTGCATTCTACCGGTGCCAACGTATGGGGCCGAAACATCGAGGTTGACAATAAGTTCGAGAACAAGACCGCAGAAAGAGCAATGGGACGAAGAATGTTAGGCGTAACATTAGCAGACAAGAAAAGAGCGCTGTGGATCAGACGGTGAACAAGGATAGCCGCTATTGTAATCGACATGAAGAGATAACAATGGAGCGGGGCTGGCTATGTAATGCGTAGAATGGATAACCGGTGGACCGTAATAGTTACAGAATGGGTGCCAAGAAAAGTAAAGTGCAGTCGAGGTGGGATGATGAGAAAATTCGCACGTGCAAGTTGGAAATAGCTGGCACAGGATAGCGGTAATGGGAGAACGCTGGACATAAAGATACCCTGATTATGAATTGATATCACTACTTGTGTTCCACGTGCATAAATTTAAATTACAAAGTCTCTAACGCGCACTACACAGAATCTGCGTTGTGCAGTACAGGCTTAAACGAGTCCCGGAACACCTTGGTGACTTGGTGAAAAACAGTGCGCGAATAGAATACGCTCCCATGAACATCACATTTTGCCGTCGTGCGTGGTTTTCCGTTCTTTGGACTATTCATGCCATCCACCAACGTTTCACTCCTTGCGTTTCCTCTGCCGTTACCAACAGCGTAACTTGGTGAGCCTGTGTTACCGATGCTCTATTTCGATGAACCGCCCCAACCTCTCCTGAGGCTACGGAAGATCTACCCCGGAAATACTTATTAGTTAGACTCGTGGTACAAAAGCATGAGTCGTCTTGCACGTCATCGGCGCTAAAAGCCGCCATCGTCGTCCTCTTCTGGTCTTGTGACCAGCGCTGTCTTGAGTCTCTTTATTTGTGTGTCTGTGTGACCAAGCGTTTGTCGTCATTTCCAACAAGTGTGTCAATTGCCTCGTTGTCGTGACGATAAATGTGGCCACTGTCACGCAAGTTCGAGACCTGATGTTCCAGCTGAGCTTCTACAGGCTGGGTCAGCGGCTGTTCGGTGGTCTGGCAGCAAGTTTCTCCCGATCGCGGGATTGTCGTTCCAAGTCCGTGGTGGGGAGATCCTCGCCATCATCGCCACTTACGGTGAGCACGTTGCTCTGGAAATGTAAAAAAAAAACGTAGAGGTTTGCCAACACCTTTAGGCAGAAAAAATGCTTGTGGCGTGTTTTCTCAGTTTTCATGAATTTGCATACTGTTTAATAGAGAGTCGGTGGTAGGGACAGTGGGAAGAGGAAATTTACGCACCCTGGTTCTTAGCGTCGCGTACGGGGCGTCGACCATAGATCGAAAATCATTATAGAACAATTTATTTATTTATTTATTTATTTACTTATTTATTTTATTTATTTATTTGTGTTTGTTCATTTATGTATTTATTTATTTACCGTGCCTTACAGGCTACTCATCGGAACAATGTGGTAGGGGGATTTACACTGTTAACAACACTTTATGGTGACAAGTACAAAAAAAACATGACACACAATGTGCGGTAAGAAACAATGTGACACTCAAAGTACAACGCATCATAGCATGCGCGATATTAGTAAGCACGTGCCCTAAGATGTCTAAAGGAAAATACTTATAATAGCTATAAAGTGTTTTAGTATAAGTACTTATAATGCGGATCGCCAAGCAAGAATACAAATGGCGCAGTTCATACAAATTAGACCAAGATACATTATCTAAACATTAAAACGTCCCAAAATTCTCGCGCGAAACCACGTAAGTATGGTTGACTTTCGGTGACATGCACGCAGCCCAACCCGCGTGCTCCATGCGGGACCATTCTAGCCCGGAAATATGAGCCATTTTCTAATTATGGCGTTTTACGTACCAAAACCACTTTCTGATTATGAGGCACGACGTAGTGGAGCACTCCGGAAATTTAGACCACCTGGGGTTCTTTAACGTGCACCTATATAAGCCATATTATGGCCCATCTTAATAATATCAATCAACTCTGAATATTTCAAATATTGACCAGTCAATGGTATACTACTGCTCTGTGAAGGTAGGCAAAGTTTGCCAGAAGCATTAATCCAAGTAATATATCGGTACAGTACGTGAATTCTGGTACAGAAACGAGTGCTTCTTATCTGCTCCGACTGCAAGGCGCACAACAGGCTAGCTTAACGAACCATTTCATAGGCAGTCCCGAAATTCCATGCTGTTGGCATGAATGCCTAATTTTTTTTTCAGATCGGCTATATTCCGCATTTGAATCCCTGTACCATCAGCATAAATAGAAACATGATCCAAAAATGACTCATTGGAATGCTTGTTAACGTAATTTTATGGAATCTAATTGCTATGTAGCCTGCTTTTAAGCATATAATAGCAGTCACAAGCGTTCCTTTTAGAATATTAACTTAAAGCACATTACAAATGCAGGTGAACTTGGAAACGGAACAATAGGTTTGAATAATTTCAGAATAGATCACGTTCGAATTTACGCTGTAACTACCCCTGATAGTGCGTTATGAAGTTCAGTACTAACAAATTATTCCTAAGCTCAGAATTAGACGGAAAATGTTACGTTCACAAAAGAAATATACCTTACAGCATGCTTTCGTTACCAATCTGCCTGTTTCACTTTGCTGTGCTGTGCTGTCCTCTGTCGCATGCCGCTGGAAATGCTTTGGAAATGTGCCGGGGCTCTCGGCCGTTTACTTGTGCATTTGCGCCCATGTCGAATGTGCGTCGATTATGCCTTTCGTGGATCGCGATTAGTATCTCCAGGGAAGCATGTCGTACCGCCAAGCCATGTCGCACTCACTGAGTACTGGATGTGTAAGACTAAGCACGCCGTTGTGCCAACAGTGCGGCCGTGAAAGGCGTACTGAGATCCGTCTGCCGACCCGGCTGCCTTCCAGTTTGCCGTCACTGATTTGCGCACTTGAACGTCGCTTTTTGTGTTTCTTTTACCTTAGACATTTCGCATGTTCAATAAGCCATAGAGCGCAACCTTGCATTTCGGTTTATCAAAGCGATGAATTCGTTTACATTGACATCTACAGCCATACATCAGTAATTGTTAGCTTCAAGTACTGCGGAAACGGCACATCGCTGACATTAAATAATGTCAAAACGTAGCAAAACATACGTATCTGCTCGTAT
The DNA here is from genome assembly GCF_023375885.2 of Dermacentor andersoni. NCBI lineage: Eukaryota > Metazoa > Arthropoda > Arachnida > Ixodida > Ixodidae > Dermacentor > Dermacentor andersoni. The sequence continues at coordinate 102,148,520 of NC_092824.1, forward strand.
GAGCGGCCTAGCTACTTAAACAATGTATGTTTGCTCTTCTATGTGCAGAACAAGAAGGTTGCACCCTGCTGGACAACCTGGCCAACCGACATTTAAAGTAGAGTAGCCGGCTACGCGGAGACATCACGCAGTGTTCACGTCACCAGCACGGCTGGAGCACTGTGCTACGTACCTTGTTCGCAGCTGCCACATGTGTATGGGGCAACGGATGCTGTTCACCTTACTGCTCCAGGAGCCAGGTGGACCTGGGAGTGATACCAAGGCCGGAGTGAGGATCACAGCCCGAGCTTATTGATTCATTTACCACGCTAAACAGTTACAATGACGTTACAGGGCAGTCAGGAGTAATTTCGTGCCCTTCATTCCTTTATTAATTTGTCTATAAACAAACAATTACTACTACGTTACTACATTGACTGGCAAACAGTACAACAGGGGTCCATATAAAAGCTAGGGCAAAAGAACTTCACCTTCGTGTTTGTCTTTCACATGAGCATCCTAAACTTTTGCAATCGGCATTAGTGTTTTATAGCTTAACCAGTATGAAACATGTGAGCCCCTTGTCTCTACAATACAATGCCGGAGGTGCGCCGTCTGTGGGCAGTGTACGCAAACCACTTATCCACTGTAATCGATACGACACGACTCCATGCGAGACAATCCCACGAGCTGCGGGCGAAACTGTCAGGGCTTATGCACATTCAATGACATTCAATGCCACCATACGTTCTCGCCTACTCTAACTGCTAATACCTCTTGCCACAGTCTTACGCAGTGCATTTCAAGCCAGGGCACAACATTGTCTATTGATGATGCCTGCTGCTGGTGACACACTTAGATTCAGAGATGTTTATGACGTTCATGCAGGCAGTTCTCATGTGTTAATGCAAATTTTGCATTGTTAGACCAAACGATTTCTCTCCTGCCCATCCTAAACTATTTCTCGCTCATCGATTATGTCCGACAGGCCGCCAGGGCTCGCATCCTGATCATGACCATCCACCCACCCAACTATGATATGTTCGCCATTATCACATGAGGTAGATCGCCGCCTGCAGCATACAGCCGTGTAGACTATCTGCAAAATGTTATTTCAGGAGAATATGGTAACTTGCTCCCAACTGTTCTGGCGAATGGGCAAAGAAAGGTGACAACATCACACGCAGGTTGTAGCTATGATTCAAGCAATTAAATCCAGTTGGGCGATTTTTGTCGAGAGACTAATTGACAGACAAAGAAGTCTGATGCCATGCAATACCACTAATCAAAATTGTGGTGTTTTACGTGTAAAAACCACTTTCTGATTATGACGGACGACGCAGTATTAAACTCCGGAAGTTTCGACCACCTGGGGTTCTTTAACGTCCGACTAAATCTAAGTCCATGGGTGTTTTCACATTTCGCCCCCATCGAAATGCGGCCGCCGCGGCCCGGATTCGATCCTGCAATATCACTAATAGCAGCAAATACCCAAGCATGAATAGTCAGTGATTAGATCTGCTCCTGTTGCCTTGATGCGGCAGACTTCATGTAAATATGAAGTGTTCCTTCCATGTCACTAAGTTTTGTTTTGTTGTGTCAGCACTGCCTACCAGTAAACTTTCTTACAAGATGTAATTTGAGGCTTGTTTTGCAGCACATGCAAGGCAAACAGTATATATACATTGCCTGTAGTATTAAATCTAGTACTAATTGTGAACTGTAGTTCAGTGACGCAAGCAGCCATGAACATTTGAATGGATACTAAGTGCCTTCATAGTTTGCATCTAACCAAGTGACTAAACAAAAATGCCAAGTTACATATCACTATTTTCTCTTTCTTCTTGCAGTGTTCATTATATCGATGGCTCACATGGCGTACCACGTCAAGCGACGTGGAATGCTCCCGCACTTCTCCTACATCGACGTTCCTTGTCCAGCAATCTGGAGCCGCTACAAAAAGAACGTGAGCCTACGTTTCTTCCGGCTATTAACGTATACGCCCCTGAAAGCTAACAGTGCACCAGATCACAGGCAGCCGTCGCACAAGCTATGAATGAGCGCGATATATGCCTGCTATATTTTGGGGACAATCATAACACCCACTTTCATCTTTCTCATTCAGTATTTTCTTGTACTTGACTTTCATTAGGTGCATGTGAGTAGCAATTTTGAAAACCTAATCAAATACAAATGTAATAGTGTCAGAAGCAATAGTAATTGAATATAGAATACTTTTCCAATAGTTCTCGAATGAGGAACTTCCGTTCTCACCATTAATATGAAGCGGTCTTCACACCCCAATGTATTCACGACGCTACTTAATTTGAGCGAATAGTGTGCACCCTATAAATTGCAGTTGATTAAAAGCCCAAATAAAGCAATAGGAGCACATAGGCAGTTTGTTCGCATACTGAGGGCTCATTGATGAGTTCCGAATATAGCAGTATAGCACGAAAAAAAGGCAATGAAAGACGGAAGAATGGAGAAGACACATTAAAGAGGCTAAAGTAAAATAATAATGCATAAATAACTTTATACCCTGCACACTGTAGTGGACCTGGTAACCCTGTGCAACCTGTCACCAGAGGCGATGTTCGAGTGCAGCCAGTGAGTCGAGAAATGGGTCGAGGTTATCCGGCGCCGAAAGGGACGCGCTCCGACCCGAGTCCTCCGGACAATACGCCCATGGACATCTACAGGGCGGGATCCTTTGAACAAATGATGGCCCTGTGGATGTAAGTGCACGCTTTCATAATCAAAATCTATCTATGGTCTCCCGCTCTCTGACCTTCATGAAAGCCCTTGCTAGTTTTTCCATGAAATTTACCTTCCTCAACGATTTGCATGATCTTGTTTAGACATTCTATAAATTACCAAGTGCTTTCTGTGTGAAAAAGGTGTTTGGTTTCTACACACGCGCGTCAGCACTAAAGTGAAGATTGCTACTTATTTCAGTCACGAAACGACATTTGTCTGCATCAATGTGCATCAACGGCATTCACATACCATAGACTCAGCCCAGTTTCAAATTCCAAGTGCTTCTCAAGCCATGCCAATAGATATTTGAAGTGTACTGCTTTAAGTTATCAAGTAGTTGATTATATTCTTAAGCGCATGAACATCCGAAATTTTGAATCCAAGTGGAATGTAATACTGCGCTGAAACAAGTTACAGAATTCGATAATCTGCTATTCAAAATTTCTTTAAATATTTGATTACGATCAGATGCAACAGTGTGCTAATAATGTTGGAGCCAGACTTCCATAGAGAATGCCCCATGCCTGCGGTCCACTGGAGATTTGTATAGCCATTTCCAAGCCAACCATATTTAGTTGCGAGCTAACTTGTTGCTCATACATCGTCTGCCTTCTCGAACAGACGTCCTGTCAAATGTAATTTGTGAACATTTTGTTTTCACGATGAAATTAACCAAGTGTCACTGACCTATCCTTCTTCACAATAGTAGCTTGTTAGGTATTAGAAAGTTCTCTCAAACGTGACACTTCGGCATCAACCAGTTCTTTAAATTTGAGTAGGTGTTGAATTTCATATTTATACCACCTGTACGGGGTCATATCCCTTACATACCATGTAGATCAACTTAGTTTCTCAGCGTGCTGCTCAATTTTTTAAATGTAAGCAAAGGTTGTGCTATATCTGTTATTAGGAAAAACAGGACATGCATGGAAAGGACCACTTCATTTTCGTTCAACACTTTCTTTGCATATTCTTTCCCTTGTAATTTGCATGGTATAACCTTTGCTCTGACACACCCTAGGATTGAGACATTTTACGGTCACAAATATAACCCTGACATTTGCGTGCTGCGGTCATATCATGCAACAATCCTTGTCACTTTTTGTTCTTTTGGTCGTTCATCATTAGCTGGTATGACACCAAGTCTTTGTTATTAGCAGTATCAGCCACATTCTTGGGAAAAATTAAGTTTTCGTGTTTTGTGCTGTCAAGACCACAACCTGATTATGAGGCACACAGAATTGGTATACTCCGGATTTATTTTGTCCATCTGGGGTTCTGTAGCGCGCACATAATTGTAAGTACACGAGTGTTTTTTTTTTTTCATTTCAACTCTGTCGAAGTGTAGTCACTGCCGTTAGGATTTAACCCACAACCTTGTGATCAGCCGCACAACGCCATAGCCACTAGCCATAACCACTAACCTACTTGCTACAATGGGTGATGCTGCTGAGAAATAAAATATTAAACAGTGTCAAAAGCAAGGAATCATTACATATTATAGCTTCTCGTATTCTCCTTTGATTACTTGTATTTGCAAAGACGGACACTGATATACTGATATGCACTGATTAAATTCCACAATTAGGACATGTCTCCATGCAACACCTTGGTTGTCTTTCGCTTTGCTTCATTACTGCTCACCAATACCGGAACTCAATGTGCACCTCAATTGCAGCCTCTGAGTCGCCTGTGCCATTTCTGTGGCCATTGCACCAACTATTTGAAAATAATGAGTGAAGTGTGAATCCATACACATTGAGTTGGTAATATTCTAAAAATCATGGGGTTTCACGTGACAAAACCACTTTCTGATTATGAGGCAGGCCGTAGTGGAGGATTCCGGAAATTTCGGCCACCTGGGGTTCTTTAACGTGCACCTAAATCTAAGTACACCGGTGTTTTCGCATTTCACCCCCATCGAAATGCGGCCGCCGTGGCCGGGATACGATCCCGCGACCTCATGGTGAGCAGCCCAACACCATAGCCACTGAGCAATCATGGCTTTCTTTTTCTTTATTGCCGGATTCTATATTTACTTGCTCACACTATTTACGATGTTCTTAATCTGCAGCATTTCGAAAGCCGTGGCAATTATTTTGTGTACTACAATAAGTCCCCTTTAGGACGAACCCGGCTAAGTTGAATTCTCGCATGTGAAAACCAATGAGTTCGCATTTAGTTTGTTTGCCACATACTCAAGGCAAACGACTGTCTGCCTAATTGATCCTCTAACTTTCTTAAGCTTATCTGTTAGTCACCACTGATGCCTACTGCTCAGGTATGCCATAGCTACGTGAGATGCAAATGGCGCTTCTGCGGACATAAAGAGTCAAGGCTGCATCGACAATGACATGCAAATCAGTACGGCTGATACCATATCAACAATATTTGAATAGGTTCTAAAGTGCAGTTATGGCGCGGACATTGGCCAGGTGGTGCGACAAACAGCTGTGTTCACACGTAGCAAAACGGATCAGTGAAGTGCAAAATAATAGGCTGTGCAGAATGACCCAAGCCATGATACCGCTATTCATTACGTGAGACAAGAACCGACGTCATGTGACGCTAACGCATAAGAAAACCACCAATGTGTTTCTCTTTTACCTCGAGTATCTCTTTCGTCATAGTTGATTATAAATATGCAAGATTTGAGTTTAATTGAAATCTCGGTGATGTCTGAATGCCTGGAAGTTCGACGCCACCAACATAGCGAAGTATTGAATTGCGATCACACGAAATTTGCTTAACAATGCTTGCAGTTTTCCCTAAGTAATGTCTGCCGGCTGACTGTCGAACGTGAAAGATTTCATCTTCCCCTCATACCGCCTATGGACTGGGGTGTCTGTGATGAGTTTTGCACAAGGATCAGTTCTCGATTATAAGCTTCTCGCAGTTTGGTGCCGATATTCCCACGTGTATATGATCTTATTTTTGCCTATCCTGGGAATAATGTTCAAGTTAAAGTATGGTTGCTCTGGTATCACTAAGTCAACGGAATCAATTATTAAGGTTAAAATTAACATGAGTGAAAGCGGATCATGATGAAGGGAAGGACATTTACAGAAAATAAAATTGGTTGGTTTGCCTACGGCGCACATTGCGAGATTCTGATCGGCAGCGTACCGCTATCCATGAATTGAGTACAATCATTGCGTTCCACGAGTACTAATGTAAGGACCACATACTTCGGGCCTACAAAGTATTTACTGAGGTAATCGCAAATAGAATCAGGAACACCTTAGACTTCTGTCAACCAAAGGACCAGGCAAGATTCCGTAAGGGCTACTCAGCAATAGACCACATTCACACTATCAAATAGGTGATATAGAAATCTGCCGAATATCATCATCATCATTATCAGCCTAGTTACGCCCCCTGCAGGGCAAAGGCCTCTCCCATACTTCTCCAACTACCCCGTTCATGTACTAATTGTGGCCATGTTGTCCCTGCAAACGTCTTAATGTCATCCGCCCACCTAACTTTCTGCCGCCCCCTACTATGCTTCCCTTCCCTCGGAATCCAGTCCGTAACACTTAATGACCATAGGTTATCTTCCCTCCTCATTACATGCCCGGCCCATGCCCATTTCTTTTTCTTGATTTCAACTAAGATGTCATTTACCCGCGTTTGTTCCCTCACCCAATCTGCTCTTTTGCCGTAATTTTGTTATAGCCTCGTCTACAACACTTCCCAACGTGCAGCGTTTTGACTCTCTAACAATGGATCCAGTAATTATACAACCCCTTGGCATCGAAAAAATTATCGAATCATTGAAAGTGTCCTCAAGCCCAGGAATTGACCTTATCAATGCGAAATTCTTAAAAAGTACCAAAATATATTCTAGTATTATGCTATCCAAAATATTCCAACAATCACTTGATGAATCCACACTGCCATCCGACTGGAAAGTCGGCAAGGTGGTTCCAGTTCATAAATCTGGAAGCAAAAATTCACCCCTAAACTATCGCCCGATTTCACTAACTAGTATCCCGTGTAAAATCATCGAACATGTTCTTTACACAAGCATTGTTAATTTCCTTGATGCCAACTCGTTCTTTTCGAAGGCTCAACATGGTTTCCGCCGATCTCTTTCCTGCGAAACACAGTTAGCTTCCTTTACACACAAGCTACATACAATTCTTGATCGTCGTTCTATAGCTGACTGTGTCTTCCTAGATTTCGCAAAAGCCTTTGAAAACGTTTGCCACAGTTTACTTCTCTTTAAATTAAGCAAATTGAACATTGATAGGAAACTTCTCTCCTGGATCGAATATTTTCTAACCGGACGCTCACAATTCGTGTCTGCTAACACTTATAATTCCCCGTTGAAGCCAGTTCATTCTGGCGTGCCCCAAGGCTCAGTGCTCGGCCCTCTCCTGTTTCTCATTTATATTAATGACTTGCCGCAATGCGTGACCTCTAACATTCACTTATTCGCCGACGATTGCGTAGTCTTCCGAGAAATTATTGACCAAAATGATGTTACGATCCTTCAAAACGATATCAACTGTATATCTAACTGGTGTAAAGTCTGGCTGATGGAACTCAACACTACAAAATGTAGGCATTACGCATCTCCCGTACAACTTCTTACCCCATTTCCTACTTGCTCGAGAATTCCGCTCTCGAATCCGTAACATCCTATTGCTACTTGGGTGTGCACATAACTTCCTCTCTTTCCTGGTCTCTTCATATTAGCAAAATAATTAGCAATGCAAACCGCTCGTTAGGTTACCTCCGGCGCAATTTTTCATCTGCTCCTGTTTCTTTAAAACTCCTCCTTTACAAATCTTTAGTCCGAAGTAAACTCGAATATGCCTCTTCAATCTGGGACCCCAGCACTGCTATATTAACCTCTGCCCTCGAGCTTGTCCAAAATAACTCTGTCCGCTTCATTATAGGAAACTACAGTCGTACTGCCAGTATCACTTTAATGAAAGAGTCCCTACAGCTTGCGTCCCTCGCCTGCCGCCGCAAGTTTTCCCGCCTATGTCTCTTCCACAAGATATACTACAGTCCCGCCCTACACAACGACCTTATTCTTCCTCCATCATACATTTCCCCTCGTTTCGATCATGCACAAAAGGTGGGAATAATGTCGTGCTTAACTCAAACATGTTATCAATCATTTGTACCCCGCACCTCACAGGACTGGAACCACCTTCCTGGAGCAGTTACGTCCACTGTTCAATATTCCCAGTTTCATAATGTTTTAAACACTAATGCATTGCAATGTAACTAACCAACTATGTAATTATATTTGTTATCCGTCAATTGCTTGAATTTTTGTTGCTTCACGTTTCAGCTAACATTGTATTAGCAGAAGAAAAACCTGTATAGTGTCTTTTTTTTATGTTCCACTCCCCTCTGTAATGCCTCTGGCCCTGAGGGTAATACTAATAAATAAATAAATAAATATCCCTTAACATTACACCTATCATTCTTCTTTCCATAGCTCGTTGCGTCGTCCTCAATTTCAGCAGAACCCTTTTCGTAAGCCTCCAGGTTTCTGCCCCGTAGGTGAGTACTGGTAAGACACAGCTGTTATTTACTTTCCTCTTGAGGGATAGTGGCAACCTGCTGTTCATGATTTGAGAATACCTGCCAAACGCACCCCAGCCCATTCTTATTCTTCTGGTTATTTCAGTCTCATGATCCAGATCCGTGGTCACTACCTGCCCTAAGTAGATGTATTCCCTTACCACTTCCAGTGCCTCGCTACCTATCGTAAACTGCTGTTCTCTTCCGAGACTTAAACATTACTTTAGTTTTCTGTAGATTAATTTTCAGACCCACCTTTCTGCTTTGCCTCTCCAGGTCAGTGAGCATGCATTGCAATTGGTCTCCTGAGTTACTAAGCAAGGCAATATCATCAGCGAATCACAAGTTGCTAAGGTATTCTCCATCAACTTTTATCCCCAATTCTTCCCACTCCAGGTCTCCGAATACCTCCTGTAAACATGCTGTGAATAGCATTGGAGATATCGTATCTCCCTGTCTGACGCCTTTCTTTATTCGGATTTTGTTGCTTTTTTTGTGGAGGATTACGGTGGCTGTGGAACCGCTATAGATATCTTCCAGTATCTTTACATATGGCTCATCTACACCCTGATTCCGTAGTGCCTTCATGACTGCTGAGGTTTCGACTGAATCAAATGCTTTTTCGTAATCAATGAAGGCTATATATAAGGCTTGGTTATATTCCGCACATTTCTCTATCACCTGATTGATAGTGTGAATATGGTCTATTGTTGAGTAGCCTTTACGGAATCCTGCCTGGTCCTTTGGTTGACAGAAATCTAAGGTATTCCTGATTCTATTTGCAATTACCTTAGTAAATACTTTGTAGGCAACGGACAGTAAGCTGATCGGTCTGTAATTTTTCAAATCTTTGGCGTCCCCTTTCTTATGGATTAGGATTATGTTAGCGTTCTTCCAAGATTCCGGTACGTTCGAGGTCATGAGGCATTGTGTATATAGGGCGGCCAATCTTTCTAGGACAGTGTTCCCACCATCCTTCAACAAATCTGCTGTTACCTGATCCTCCCCAGCTGCCTTCCCCCTTTCCATAGCTCCCAAGGCGTTCTTTACCTCTTCCGGTGTTACTTGTGGGATTTCAAGTTCCTCTAGCCTATTCTCTCTCACCTTGTCGTCATGGCTGTAACTGGTACTGTATAAATCTCTATAAAACTCTTCAGCCACTTGAACTATCCATCCATATTAGTAACGATATTGCCGGCTTTGTCTCTTAACGCACACATCTGATTCTTGCCTATTCCTAGTTTCTTCTTCACTGCTTTTAAGCTTCCTCCGTTCCTGAGAGCCTGTTCAATTCTATCCATATTATAGTTCCTTATGTCCGCTGTCTTACGCTTGTTGATTAACTTAGAAAGTGCTGCCAGTTCTATTCTAGCTGTAGGGTTAGAGGCTTTCATACATTGGCGTTTCTTGATCAGATCTTTCGTCTCCTGCGATAGCTTACTGGTTTCCTGTTTAACGGCGTTACCACCGACTTCTATTGCGCACTCCTTAATTATGCCCATAAGATTGTCGTTCATTGCTTCAACACTATGGTCCTCTTCCTGGGTTAAAGCCGAATACCTCTTCTGTAGCTTGATCCGGAATTCCTCTAGTTTCCCTCTTACCGCTAACTCATTGATTGGCTTCTTATGTACCAGTTTCTTCCGTTCCCCCCTGCCGAATATAACCCACCCTTAATATAGCCTTCATTACTTACGAGAAAGCACTCGATTCAGCCGAAACTTCAGCAGTCATGGAGGCATTACGGAATCAGGGTGTAGACGAGCCGTATGTAAAAATGGGAGGTTGTGGCCAAGTACTGCACCAGGGTGGCCAATCCTGCTCAATGGCGGACAGGTCGCCATTGGAATCTGAACCTGGCAACGTTTAACGCTAGAACGTTATCCAGTGAAGCGAGTCTATCAGTGCTATTTGAGGAATGAGAGGGCAGTAAATTGGACATAATAGGGCTCAGAGAAGTTAGGAGGACAAAAGAAGCATATACAGTGCTAAAATGTGGGCACGTCCTGTGCTACCGGGGCTTAGCGGAGAGACGAGAACTAGGAGTCGGATTCCTGATTAATAAGAATATAGCTGGTAACATACAGGAATTCTATAGCATCACCGAGAGGGCGGCAGGTCTTGTTGTGAAACTTAATAACAGGTACAAATTGAAGGTCGTACAGGTCTCCGCCCCTACATCTAGTCATGATGACTAGGAAGTCGAAAGCTTCGATGAAGACGTGGAATTGGCGATGGGTAAAGTAAAAAAAGAACATTATGCTGATGGGCGACTTCAATGCCAAGGTAGGCAAGAAGCAGGCTGCAGAGAAGTCAGTGGGGAATATGGCATAGGCACTAGGAATAGCAGGGAAGAGCTATTAGCAGACTTTGCAGCACAGAATAATATGAGGATAATGAAATCCTTCTTCCGCAAGCGGGATAGCCGAAAGTGGACGTGGAGGAGCCCGAATGGCGAGACTAGAAATGAAATAGACTTTATACTCTGCGCTAACCGTGGCATCATACAAGATATGGACCTGCTCGGAAAGGTGCGCTGCAGTGACCATAGGATGGTAAGAACACGAATTAGCCTAGATCTGAGGAGGGAATAAAAGAAACTGGTGCATAAGAAGCAGATCAATGAGGTAGCAGTAAGAGGGAAAATAGAGGAATTCCGGATCAAGCTACAGAACAGGTATACGGCTTTAACTTAGGAAGAGGACTCTAGTGTTGAAGCAATGAACGACAATCTCATGGACATCATTAAGAAGTGTGCAAAACAAGTCGGTGGTAACTCCGTTAGACAGGATACCGGTAAGCTATTGCAGGAGACGAAAGATCTGATTAGGAAACGCCAATGTATGAAAGCCTCTAACCCTACAGCTAGAACAGAACTGGCAGAACTTTCCAAGTTAATCAACAAGCGTAAGACAGCTGATATAAGGAAGTATAATATGGATAGAATTGAAAGGAAAAATGGAGGAAGTCTAAAAGCAGTGAAAAAGCAGGAACGGAGGAAGCCTAAAAGCAGTGAAGAAGAAACTAGGAATTGGCAAGAATTAGATGTATGCGTTAAGAGACAAATCCGGCAATATCATTACTAATATGGATGAAATAGTTCAAGTGGCTGAGGAGTGCTATAGAGATATATGCAGTACCAGTGGCACCCACGACGATAATAGAAGATAGAATAGTCTAGAGGAATTTGAAATCCCACATGTAACGCCGGAAGAACTGAAGAAAGCCTTGGGAGCTATGCAAAGGGGGAAGGCAGTTGGGGAGGATCAGGTAACAGCAGGTTTGTTGAAGGATGGTGGAAGATTGTTCTAGAAAAACTGGCCACCCTGTATACGCAATGCCTCATGACCTCGAGCGTACCGGAATCTTGGAAGAACGCTAACATAATCCTAATCTATAAGAAAGGGGACGCCAAGGACTTGAAAAATTATCGGCCGATCAGCTTACTGTCGTTGCCTACAAAATATTCGCTAAGGTAATCGCAAATAGACTCAGGAACACCTTAGACTTCTGCCAAGCAAAGGACCAGGCTTGATTCCGTAAGGGGTACTCAACAACAGACCATATTCACACTATCAATCAGGTGATAGAGAAATGTGCGGAATATAGCCAACACTAATTTATAGCTTTCATTGATTACGACAAAGCGTTTGATTCTGTCGAAACCTCAGCAGTCATGGTCGCATTACGGAATCAGGGTGTAGACGAGCCGTATGTAAACATACTGAAAGATATCTATAGCGGCTCCACAGCCACCGTAGTCCTCCATAAAGAAAGCAACAAAATCCCAATAAAGAAAGGTGTCATGAAGGGAGATACGATCTCGCCAATGCTATTCACAGCGTGTTTACAGGAGGTATTCAGAGACCTGGATTGGGAAGAATTGGGGTAAGATTTAATGGAGAATACCTTAGTAACTTGCAATTCGCTGATGATATTGCCTTGCTTAGTAACTGAGGGGACCAATTGCAATGCATGTTCACTGACCCGGAGAGGCAAAGCAGAAGACTGGATCTAAAAATTAATCTGCAGAAAAGTAAAGTAATGTTTAACAGCCTGGGAAGAGAACAGCAGTTTACGATAGGTAGCGAGGCACTGGAAGTGATAAGGGAATACATCTATTTAGGGCAGGTAGTGACCGCGGATCCGGATCATGAGACTGAAATAATCAGAAGAATAAGAATTGGCTGGCGTGCGTTTGGCCGGCATTCTCAGATCATGAACAGTAGGTTGCCATTATCCCTCAAAATAAAAGTGTATAACAGCTGTTTCTTACCAGTACTCACGTACGGGGCAGAAACCTGGAGGCTTACGAAAAGGGTTCTACTTAAGTTGAGGATGACGCAACGAGCTATGGAAAGAATGATAGGTGTAACGTTAAGGAATAAGAAAAGAGCAGATTGGGTGAGGGAACAAACGCGAGGTAATGACATCTTAGTTGAAATCAAGAGAAAGAAATGGGCATGGGCAGGACATGTAATGAGGACGGAAGATAACCGATGGTCATTAAGGGCTACGGACTGCATTCCAAGGGACCGGAAGCCTAGCAGGGGGCGGCAGAAGGTTAGGTGGGCGGATGAGATTAAGAAGTTTGCAGGGACGACATGGCCACAATTAGTACATGAACGGGGTAGTTGGAGAAGTATGGGAGAGGCTTTTGCCATGCAGTGGGCGTAACCAGGCTGATGATGATGGTGACTTCGGGAATAACAAGAAATCTTGAAAAGATAAAGCAGAGATAACGTTCAGCTACCGGAGGACAGTACTGCCAATTATAAAGCATACAGGGGATGCCAATATTTTAACAGTAAAAGGAAAGTATAAAACTGGTCGGACGTGCAGTGCGTAGGAGAGATAACCAGTGGTTTATTACGGTTACAGTACGGGTGCCAATTGAACGGAAGTTCAGTGGAGGTCGGCGGGAAATTAGATGGCGGAAATTATAATCAGCTCCCGCAAGACAAGTGCTGCTGGATATTGCTGGAAAAGAACATAAATTGGCTGCTGGTGATTATGACCACTGCTTCGTTTTTTCCCCTTTTTGTTATCTTTAGCTTCCTTTTCCATTGCTTAAGATTTTAACGGTTAGCTTAGCTTATAGACGTATTACTGCCTATTACGCTGCCTATTATGAGGTGAAATGGTTCACCACGCGAAGCAATTCTGTCACTATGGACAATAACCAACAAAATTAAGCGACATATTGCTCATAAAGAATTGAGATATCATTTATTTTCCTGTGAATACTCCGGTTGGACATTACATTGCGGAGATGGCTGTTGATTTTATCGTGTGTGAGCGTATACATTAGTTGCGCTGTCGCATAAAGACTAATAGTATCTTGGTATGGATGACATAGAACATTATATTTTCCCTATCTCTGAGTTCGTTTGTTAGAAGATCGTGCTATGGTTGCGTGCCCCACTGCTATTATTCCATTTATGCACTATCAGTATTTCTGTACCATACTATCAACGAGCCCCAGAAGTATTCTTTTTTCACCAAGAGTTTTATGTTCACGAGAAGGCAAGTACAAATACATTGTAAGTACAAGGAGCCAAGAACTGAGTAGCATACCATGGTATCTCGAGTAGCGAGGTGAAGAGCAGAAACTAAATGCGCAACCTATCAGCTGATGGCTTTCCTCAAAACAGTACAACATATACATACATGAATTATAAGAAAGGCCAACAGGGCATATAAAAAGTAATGTTGCTCATGCCAATGGATGGACCGGAATAGAAATTTCTTTCCCATATCGTCACACTGTCGTACAACCTATAACGTGCCATGCATGGCACATGAAAACAAGATTATGCAAATCGTAAGCATATGTTCGACTTACGTTACTGAAGCCTAAGGGAAGCCTTCAATCAAATGCTATACAACTAAGGGCGATGCGTTCAATTTTGTTTACTTTCATCCTGTGGAGCGTTTAATCCCATACAATGCATACGATTATCTACCAACAAGGTCAACTTTAACCTCATGGAATATTTTTGTATCTGCAGACTGCACTGTTTGTAAGCGAGGCCGGAATTTAAGCACTAAAACAGGCGAATGCGCAGTGTTAGACATCTACGCAAAAATGTCACGAGGACAAAGCCAACTTACAATGCTTGGCGAAATATCCGCCGATGTGCCGAACCAATTCAGTATCAGCACCCACGTGAAATCTGGGAGAGTGGGCAAAGAAAGCAGACGCCCCTTTTACCTGGGGTCCTGCACCAGCCACGGTTTTCTCCGAGCTAACTGCACTCGTCGCGAAGCTTCCCATTTTTGCCCAATTGGAACCATCAGCCCAAACCGAAGTCCACACTGACGCGAGTCGTTACGGAATAGGCGCTGTCTTGGCCAGTGCTTGCTACACTTCTAAATATACCCTGTAAATAGTTTCACTACGGTGCTTTCACCGTAACAATATAATAAAAAAACTAGCAAACAATAAAACACCCTCTCTGGCTTCGCTTGAGTGTCACCCGGCCACAGTCACAATTTCGTAACTGCCTGACGTTATCCGCGCAGTTGCCCAGTCCTAGCAATCGTGCACATTGGTGCTTATGAGACTTGCCTGTATTTGTTGTCTAGACAGAAGATGATCATAAACGTTGCAAATTCCCACCGAATCATTTATGCTTCGGTGAGTTAGAGAGCTCAAAAATTTTTATTTGAGCAAGGAAAACTTTACTCAGCCTGCAGTAGCGTTTTCATACGCTGGGGCGATGGTTCAGCTGCCGACAGCTTAGAACCTACCAAATGATTTTTTTACTAATTGAGCTTTTGCTAAAAGAACATACGATTATAATTTTTTGTGCGAATGTGAATCTGCGGACCAAAGTAATTGGAACACGGGAGCTGCGGCCGACCGCATTTAATGCTCAATGCCATCTCGTAGCCTAAAAGCTGCTACAGGGCATTGGGATTGAAATACATGAGCTGTCAGCATTTTTTCATTCATTATGTGGCACTTAGGACAGGTAGTGACTGCTGATCCGGATCATGAGAGTGAAGTAATCAGAAGAATAAAAATGGGCTGGGGTGCGTTTTGCAGGCATTCTCAGATCATGAACAGCAGGTTGCCATTATCCCTCAAGAGAAAAGTTTATAACAGCTGTGTCTTACCAGTACTCACGTACGGGGCAGAAAGAGCAGATTGGGTGAGGGAACAAACGCGCGTTAATGACATCTTAGTTGAAATCAAGAAAAAGAAATGGGCATGGGCAGGACATGTAATGAGGAGGGAAGATAACCGATGGTCATTAAGGGTTACGGACTGGATTCCGAGGGAAGGGAAGCGTAGCAGGGGGCGACAGAAAGTTAGCTGGGCAGATGAGATTACGAAGTTTGGAGGGTCAACATGGCCACAATTAGTACATGACCGGGGCAGTTGGAGAAGTATGGGAGAGGCCTTTGCCCTGCAGTGGGCGTAACCAGGCTGATGATGATGATGATGATGATGATGATGGTGATGATGATGATGATGATGATGATGATGATGATGATGATGATGATGATGATGATGATGATGATGATGATGATGATGATGATGATGATGATGATGATGATGATGATGATGATGATGATGATGATGATGATGTGGCACTTCGAAATGGCCTGTGGCCTGCTAGTATGCGTAATCCAATTTCTCGTTTTCCCTTTAGGCTGCTAGAGGGCATTGTGATACAGTTCAACCACAGGTACCAGGTCCCGTGTTCCGGTTACTTTTGTTCGCACCTGTACTCCATGGCCAGAAATGAACGTAAACAAGTTGTTTTATTTTCCTTGATGTGAAAGTATGTTCCGGAATTACAATTTAAATGGCGAGACGTTGCTTGTATATAACATGTTTTAGGGCGCAAATCTGGCTAGGTGGGGAGAGGCGAATAATTAAAAGAAAAATGCGCACGCCAATGCGTGTGAGCGAGGTGCACAATATCTCTTACATTTCCTGCGCAAGAGTTGAAATACATAAACAATGTGTTTAAACGACGACGACTCACTAAGAGCGAAATGCCTTTAACTAACAAATTAACCAACAAAATTCTACGACATTTGGGAGAATTTACGACGGTCGTACCACCATTATACAACCTAATATACGACCGGTGAGCGAAGTACGTAGACAAGATTGATTTCACTGCTGGGATTCTGGAGTGATAATTGCAGCCATCGCTCGCCATGGTTGCTTAATGGCTACGTTGTTGGGCTGCTAAGAACTAGGTCGCGGCATCGAATTCCTGCCACGGTGGCCGCATTTCGATGGGGGCGAAATGCGAAAACACCAGTGTACTTCGATTTAGGTGCACGTTGAAAAACCTCAGGTGGTCCGAATTTCCGCAGTCCCTCACTATGGCGTCCCTTATGATCAGACAGTGGTTTCGGCACCTAAAACCCCATAATTTCTTTTTTTCAATTGTAGCCATTGAGCCGGCGCGTCCGGAACAGCAAGACAAGACGATCGTTTGCTGATAACTGAAAGTGAAATACAGAGTAGCCCCACATACATGATGCGAACAAAACAGATTCACGTTATTTCGCAATTAACCTTTACTTGTCAGGCAGCGCACATCTGCTATTTTCTTCGTACCGTGTTCTTCATGCGCTAATTCATTGGTTAAGTTCCAGCTCACCCAGTTTGCAATTTTTTGGTATTGACAGCATTAGTCATACAAGATAACTCTGGCATCGCTAGTTATAATTTCTTATTTGATTATATTTTAATAAACATAATGAAATAACGTTTTACAGCCTCTTGCTCGCACTTCCTTGCTAAGAATAACGAGAAGCATTGGTGTACTCGAGTTAAGTGTAGGGGAAATCTTTTTATATGTCATTACTTTGTCAGAGAGAAACACAAACGGAAAGATTACGATTCTACACGTCACCTCTTCGAAGCGCTCACCTTGCTTGTTTGACTCGTGCAGTCGGCCCCAGTGCTGCTTGCCCCGCCTGACCTGGTGATGACGCACGAAAGGCGAGCATCGTCTTCCTCCGACAGATGCGTGCGGGAAACGAGAATGTCGATCTCGCGCCGTTCGTTGCCGGCACCAATGAAAAAGAAGACAATGCACACGTATGTGAGAAGCACGGTGAAAGAGGTGAGGACAAGAAACTGTAACCGTATTCTGTGCACCATTAGACAGCGAGCTGGGCACAGAGTCAGAAACGCTTTCGGCCGTATACGCGCACATATCAGGTGGGATAGCCTCCAAAAGTGAACGCCCTAGAAGGAATCACCCTATAAGTGATCACCCTAGATGTTGCTTCCGAACGCCTGGCCATCCGCGCCTCGATGATAGTAATTCACCTACGTAGTCCCGTATACAGGAACGCCAGCTGAAACGCAAAAGTATGGGCCGTGGTGTTTTGCAGCAAGACCTTAATAGACTAATGGGCAGTAAGTGATGGACAGCTCATTAAAAGAACAGGCAAACGCAAGCGAAGCACACAGACATAGCGCCAACTCCCAACAAATGAATCATTCTGGAAAACGAGAGGTTAAATACTATGTCTCATCAGAGGGGAAAAGCAAAACGAAAGCGTCGCAATTGTAGGTTATGCAGGAGGGTCTAGGCCATCCACTCCATGATACCGTGATTCCCTACGTGACAGCACAGGCGGTGCCATGCGCTACGAGCGCATGACAAACCCACCAGCCGTATGTTTCTTACTTCATCTCTCTTGAGTTCATTCCTATGAATACGAAACATTTGCCTTTCTTTTGTCTTTCGGTGATTGCTGTAAGCCTGATAACATTTAGCTCACACCCATTCTGCGTTTACTTAAGGTAGGCAAGACTGCACGCTGCGTTATCTCTAGTGATTTATTGTCAAATTTCATAGATTGTACCTATGCCCATGCAGCGTAAGCAGTGCGGTGCTTGAGATGAGCTTTGCTAGAAGGACAAAGTCTTCGTTATAGCCCTACCACGTCTTTCGTACCGAAGTCACCACACGTATATTATTGCGCTGTTCAACCTTTTTTGCTATCATGAGATTACAAGTGTTACAAGTAGGTATATCTATGGTAAGACTAAGTCGACAAAACAGAAGAGTAAGCTTGAATATTATTAGCCAAAAGACTAATGTAATGTTAAGTTGCATAGCAACAGAATGAGAATTCGCGATTGGTAGTCAGCCTCAAAAATCGGTGACCGAAAACGTACATCAAGGCCAATCAGTCAAAGGCAACCGTGATCATGGGAAGAAAACTTACGGGAAAATAAAATCGGCTGGAACGCATACGGCACGCGTGACGAAATCATGACCGTCAGCTTATCGGTATCATTGAAATGTGGGCAATCATTGTTTCTGCGGGTGCTAACATATAGAGATAAAACTTGGAGAGCAACAAAAAAAACCTTGAGAAAAAAATGTTCGACCTCTCGTTCAAGGACAGGAAGACAGCGAAGTGGATTGTTAGGGCTGCGCGTGCTAATATATTGAGCTGAAACCTTGGGACCAACAAAGAACCTTGAGAAGAAAATGTTCGACCGAGGAACAGGAAGACAGCGAAGTTGATTGTTCGGACTAGCCGTTATTCTAGTTTGCATTAGGAGGAAAATCTGGAGCTGGGCGGGCCATGCAATGCGTAGGGCAGATGACCAATGGTTTGGAAGTGATATCGCGGACGGCAGGCAATTAGGTAGTGCGATAAAATTAGGAAGTTGGCAAGCATAAGAGAGAATCAGCTCGTGCAATACAACGGTTATTTGAACTTGCCGGGAGATGACATAAATAGGCTGCTGGTGATGATGCTGAATGCTTTAATAATTTTTCCCCCTTGAGGTTAGCTTCCTTTTCATAGCTTAACGTTTTACGGTAACGTTCGCTGATAGACGCAATGAGGTGCAATAGGTAACCACACGAACCAAAGCAGTAAGTATGGGCAATCACCAACAACATTAACCGACAGATACTCGAAAAGAATGAAGATGTTATTTATTATCCCTTAAATACCACGATGGGGCATTACATTACAGCTTTGCTGGTTGTTATTTATCGTGCGAGAACGCGGTATTAGTTGAACTATCACGTAAAGAGTTATGGTATGTCGACATGGATGGCATTTAGCATTTATGTTACTCTACTTATTTTGTTAGAAGATCGCGCCATGCTTGTGTGCTTCGTTTCTATTAGTCTATTTATGCACTACTAGTATATATGTATTAAATTACCAATGAATTTAAGTCGTAAATGTCTTGATCAGCAGTTTTATCTTTATGAGACGGGAAGCACAAATACATTGTAAGTACCTGGAGAAGAGAATTGGGTAAGATAACGTGGCAAGGTGACATTTCACCTTGTTATTCGATCCTGCCAAAGGTGACCGCACATTTCTTGAATTTGTGCTCAAGATAAGATAAACTTTCATTCATTTCATGCAAAAGCAGAGTCTAAAAGATTGCGCTGTCTATCAGCTGATGTTCTTCAGAGCGGCGCAGCATATATACATAATTGACCTGCAACGAACCAACACGGCATATGAAACGTAATGAATCACAATACGTCAATGAATGAACAGGAGTAAAATTTGTTTTCCTTATAGTCACCCTTTCGCAGAATGTGCAATATCTCAGCTGTCCCCAATTAACAATTCAAAATGTCTAATAAATGCCACATGAAAACGGTTATGCAAATCCTACACATATGTTAGAATTTATCGCAGCTTAAGTGAAGCGTTCACTCAGATGCTATACAACTAGCGGCGGTACAAGTTTACCGAGTGCATGTGACGTTGCGACTAGCTACCGTGGCCATACCTGCATTGCCGTCGAGGTTAAAAGAAAGAAGGGAGGAAAGAAATCGAGGCGTGGTTGAAGAATTTATTTAGCGGAACATAGCATTCCGCAACTTCTGTGGATTACGAGAGACGGAGTATTGGCGAGTTCTGAATTAACTGTGGCCACCTGGCGGTTATATAACAGGGATCCAAGGTATGACGCAAGCGTTGTTGCATTTCCGTTGGGATGCAACAGCCGCTTAAGCCACCGGGTCACCACTGCGACCGTCGTCGAAAGAACGATACAGCTAGATGTTTGAAATTGCATAACCAGGCCCGATTTTGCCGTCCTATAGAAGTCGTCGAAAGAACGATACAGCTAGATGTTTGAAATTGCATAACCAGGCCCGATTTGGCCGTCCTATAGAAGCTGACAACTGCTTCATTTCTAGCCTTGCAATCGAAGATTCCGACGCAAAATGAACCTAGAATGACCATGATTTGCCCTTTGTCTCGTGCAACATTTGTATGATCAGCTCCACCGCAATGATCCCTTTCTGCTACGAGCCATGCATGCAAACATGCATGGCTCGTAGCATCCATGCAAACATAAGTAGTTTGTGCATGAATACGGCTCGTATTCATGCACAAACTACTTATGTCAATATTTTAAAAAAAGCACGCCGACTGTATTCGAGTGGACGCGCTGTATTAAGCGGGAACAATGCATTTGTGCTATGTGGGGCAAAGTAAGCTGTGCCAGGAAGTGAAATAGAATGCGTGGTTTAGGTATTGCGCACCTTAGTTGTGTATCTGTGCCTTCGTTATATTTGTTATATCAACTGCACCCATATACACAGTTTTTAAAAGCACATTTTGCCATTACCACGAAAAGTATGCTTTAGCGTAATGTCCACTTCATCTGTGTATGCATTCTGAAAGAATGCTGTATACATTCATGCAGACTTAGACAAAGAACATATTTTTCAAATGAGAAAGATTTATTTACAATACAACAAAGTGCGCAGCATAGTTTAATTGTAGGTTCTTTACACAGAATGACGACATATATACCAAGCTCTGACAGTAAATAGTAAAAGACAAGCTGCAGCAGAAAATGCAAAAAGAGATAGGCAAGAACGAGAGAAAGCTGAGCTAGTTGGTAAGGATTCATTAGCAATGTTTGCGCATTGTTTGCAATGCAATGCAAACATAGCAATTTTTGCGCCTACAGCTTCTAAAATGTGAAACAAGCATAACGCACGAACTTGCTTGAACTTCATATGCTTATGATCAGCAAAATTTGGGCCTCTCAGTTCGTCGTTTTCTTGTTCATTAAAAAAAGTTTCCTTTATAACCCAAATAATGTCAAATAGTAGATAAGTACAATATCAGAAAGAGAACACGCATACGTTTCAAACTTAGTTTAAGGCCCCATCTTCTACAGATAAGTCATCTAATGAAGAGCTTAGGCAGCGAAGTGCTCGCAGCTAATGAAAAGATAGCTATCCATGACTAGCGTGAAATGAAAATAATGAAAAGGCTGCAAGACAATGTACGTATTTGAACTGGGAGCCAAGCAACATAAAAAAAACCTTGTCCTGCTGAGCAGTGTTTGGGTGAACGCAGAGGGAAGCAAGGGAAGTTTATATGTATACACTGCCAATAGGAAGGAAGAAAAAAAGCCTTTTCAAATACGGATTTAATTTTGACATAATTGCTTCGTCATCACAAAAACACGAGATATCCTGCGTATATTTTCAGAGGTATTTGTCCTGATGACTCCTGGACCTCTATGCAATCGTCGTACCTGGAAAGAAAAAGAAATTCCACTCAGTGTCAGACAATTCTAGAAACTGCTTCATCTTGGCCCTGTTAGGGCTATGTTTTCGTGAATAGTTTTTCATGGAAATATAGTAGTGGCCGTGCACGAAACAGGTCTTAGTGTTAACAGTAAACTTCTAAAGCCGCGAGGTAACGATTCGAGGTCTTTTATGTGACTGCACTAATTGCAGTGGGGCTAGAAAACCAAACTTGACTGCACTTAATTGCACCTTGTTGAGGGAGAGAACATTGTCCAGGCTGTGCAAAACACCCTTGCGTTGCCCTGCTACTTGACATGCAGGCTGTTGCTAGAGTGCGCTGAATCGCATTGATGTGAACACATTTATTCCTTTTTATTTTAAATATCGGTTTCCCTGTTTCCTTTCATTCCCTTTGCAGCCTTTCGCCAGCACAGCGTAGGTCGTTTGTATTTACACTCATTAACCTGCCTGTCTGACTATCTTTCTTCCTCCTTTATCCAAGAGCATGTGTTGTAACTGTTGTAAGGACTGTGCAATAGAAGTCGGTGGTAACTCTGTTAGACAGGATACCAGTAAGCTATCGCAGGAGACAAAAAATCTGATCATGAAACGCCAATGTATGAAAGCCTCTAACCCTACAGCTAGAATAGAACTGGCAGAACTTTCGAAGTTAATCAACAAGCGTAAGACAGCTGACATAAGGAAGTATAATACGGATAGAATTGAACATGCTCTCAGGAACGGAAGAAGCCTAAAAGCAGTGAAGAAGAAACTAGGAATTGGCAAGAATCAGATGCATGCGTTAAGAGACATCATCATCATCATCATCATCATCATCGTCATCATCATCATCAGCCTGGTTACTCCCACTGCAGGGCAAAGGCCTCTCCCATACTTCTCCAACAACCCCGGTCATGTACTAATTGTGGCCATGCCGTCCCTGCAAACTTCTTAATCTCATCCGCCCACCTAACTTTCTGCCGCCCCCTGCTACGCTTCCCTTCACTCGAAATCCAGTCCGTAACCCTTAATGACCATCGGTTATCTTCCCTCCTCATTACATGTCCTGCCCATGCCCATTTCTTTTTCTTGATTTCAACTACGATGTCATTAACTCGCGTTTGTTCCCTCACCCAATCTGCTCTTTTCTTATCCCTTAACGTTACACCTATCATTCTTCTTTCCATAGCTCGTTGCATCGTCCTCAATTTGAGAACCCTTTTCGTAAGCCTCCGGGTTTTTGCCCCGTAGGTGAGTACTGGTAAGACACAGCTATTATACACTTTTCTCTTGAGGGATAATGGCAACCTGCTGTTCATCATCTGAGAATACCTGCCAAACGCACCCCAGCACATTCTTATCCTTCTGATTATTTCCGTCTCATGATCCGGATCCGCCGTCACTACCTGACCCAAGTATATGTATTCCCTTACCACTTCCAGTGCCTCGCTACCTATTGTAAATTGCGTTAATAGACAAAGCCGACAATATCATTACTAATATGGATGAGATAGTTCCAGTGGCTGAGGAGTTCTATAGAGATTCATACAGTACCAGTGGCACCCACGACGATAATGGAACAGAAAATAGTCTAGAGGAATTCGAAATCCCACAGGTAACGCCGGAAGAAATAAAGAAAGCCTTGGCAGATATGCTAAGGGGGAAGGCAGCTGGGGAGGATCAGGTAACAGCAGATTTGTTGAAGGATAGTGGGCATATTGTTCTAGAGAAACTGGCCACCCTGTATACGCAATGCCTCATGACCTGGAGCGTACCGGAATCTTGGAAGAACGCTAACATAATCCTAATCCACAAGAAAGGGGACGGCAAAGACTTGAAAAATTATAGACCGATCAGCTTACTGACAGTTGCCTACAAACCATTCCCTAAGGTAATTGCAAATAGAATCAGGAACACCGTAGGCTTCTGTCAACCAAAGGACCAGGCAGGATTCCGTAAAGGCTACTCAACAATATACCATATTCACACTATCAATCAGGTGATATAGAAATGTGCGGAATATAACCAACCCTTCTATATAGCTTTCATTGATTGCGAGAAAGCATTTGATTCTGTCGAAACCTCAGCAGTCATGGAGGCATTACGGAATCAGGGTGTAGACGAGCCGTATGCAAAAATACTGAAATATATCTATAGCGGCTCCACAGTCACTGTAGTCCTCCATAAAGAAAGCAACAAAATCCCAATAAAGAAAGGCGTCAGGCAGGGAGATACGATCTCTCCAATGCTATTCACAGCGCGTTTACAGGAGGTATTCAGAGGCCTGGATTGGGAAGAATTGGGGATAAAAGTTAATGGAGAATACCTTAGTAACTTGCGATTCGCTGATGATATTGCCTTGCTTAGTAACTCAGGGGACCAATTGCAATGCATGCTCACTGACCTGGAGAGGCAAAGCAGAAGAGTGGGTCTAAAATTAATCTGCAGAAAACTAAAGTAATGTTTAACAGCCTCGGAAGAGAACAGCAATTTACAATAGGTAGTGAGGCACTGGAAGTGGTAAGGGAATACATCTACTTAGGGCAGGTAGTGACGGCGGATCCGGATCATGAGACGGAAATAATCAGAAGAATAAGAATGGGCTGGGGTGCGTTTGGCAGGTATTCTCAGATCATGAACAGCAGGTTGCCATTATCCCTCAAGAGAAAAGTGTATAATAGCTGTGTCTTACCAGTACTCACCTACGGGGCAGAAACCTGGACGCTTACGAAAAGGGTTCTACCCAAATTGAGGACGACGCAACGAGCTATGGAAAGAAGAATGATGGGTGTAACGTTAAGGCATAAGAAAAGAGCTGATTGGGTGAGGGAACAAACGCGAGGTAATGACATCTTAGTTGAAATCAAGAAAAAGAAATGGGCATGGGCAGGACATGTAATGAGGAGGGAAGCTAACCGATGGTCATTAAGGGTTACGGACTGGATTCCAAGGGAAGGGAAGCGTAGCAGGGGGCGGCAGAAAGTCAGGTGGGCGGATGAGATTAGGAAGTTTGCAGGGACGACATGGCCACAATTAGTACATGACCGGGGTTGTTGGAGAAGTATGGGAGAGGCCTTTGCCCTGCGGTGGGCGTAACCAGGCTGATGATGATGATGTGTCAGAATTATAAAACTGACCAACCAACAGGCCCAGCTATCCATCCTAACATAAAACAAGGCGTCAATGATTCATTTACAACAGAAAGCAGAGTCATCATCATCATCATCAGCCTGATTACGCCCACTGCAGGGCAAAGGCCTCTCCCATACTCCTCCAACTACCCCGGTCATGTACTAATTGTGGCCATGTTGATCCTCCAAACTTCCTAATCTCATCTGCCCACCTAACTTTCTGTCGCCCCCTGCTACGCTTCCCTTCCCTCGGAATCCAGTCGGTAACCCTTAATGACCATCGGTTATCTTCCCTCCTCATTACATGTCCTGCCCATGCCCATTTCTTTTTCTTGATTTCAACTAAGATGTCATTAACGCGCGTTGGTTCCCTCACCCAATCTGCTCTTTTCTTATCCCTTAACGTTACACCTATCATTCTTCTTTCCATAGCTCGTTGCGTCGTCCTCAATTTAAGTAGAACCCTTTTCGTAAGCCTCCAGGTTTCTGCCCCGTCCGTGAGTACTGGTAAGACACAGCTGTTATACACTTTTCTCTTGAGGGATAATGGCAACCTGCTGTTCATGATCTGCGAATGCCTGCCAAACGCACCCCAGCCCATTCTTATTCTTCTGATTATTTCACTCTCATGATCTGGATCAGCAGTCACTAACTGTCCTAAGTAGATGTATTCTCTTACCACTTCCAGTGCCTCGCTACCTATCGTAAACTGCTGTTCCCTTCCAAGACTGTTAAACATTACTTTAGTTTTCTGCAGATTCATTTTTAGTCCCACCCTTCTGCTCTGCCTCTCCAGATCAGTGAGCATGCATTGCAGTTGGTCCCCTGAGTTACTAAGCAAAGCAATATCATCAGCGAAGCGCAAGTTACTAAGGTATTCTCCATTTACTCTTATCCCCAATTCTTCCCAATCCAGGTCTCTGAATACCTCCTGTAAACACGCTGTGAATAGCATTGGAGAGATCGTATCTCCCTGCCTGACGCCTTTCTTTATTGGGATTTTGTTGCTTTCTTTATGGAGGAGTACAGTGGCTGTGGAACCGCTATAGATATCTTTCAGTATTTTTACATACGGCTCGTCTACACCCTGATTCCGCAATGCCTCCATGACTGCTGAGGTTTCGACTGAATCAAACGCTTTCTCGTAATCAATGAAAGCTATATATAATGGTTGGTTATATTCCGCACATTTCTCTATCACCTGATTGATAGTGTGAATATGATCTATTGTTGAGAAGCCTTTACGGAATCCTGCCTGGTCCTTTGGTTGACGGAAGTCTAAGGTGTTCCGGATTCTATTTGCAATTACCTTAGTAAATACTTTGTAGGCAACAGACAGTAAGCTGATCGGTCTATAATTTTTCAAGTCTTTGGCGTCGCCTTTCTTATGGATTAGGATTATGTTAGCGTTCTTCCAAGATTCCGGTACGCTCGAGGTCTTGAGGCATTGTGTATACAGGGTGGCCAGTTTTTCTAGGACAATCTGCCCACCATCCTTCAGCAAATCTGCTGTTACCTGATCCTCCCCAGCTGCCTTCCCCCTTTGCATAGCTCCCAAGGCTTTCTTTACTTCTTCCGGCGTTACTTCTGGGATATCGAATTCCTCTAGATTATTCTCTCTTCCATTATCATCGTGGGTGCCACTCGTACTGTATAAATCTCTATAGAACTCCTCAGCCACTTGAACTATCTCTATTCTCTATAAAACACTTCGCATGTGCATAACTCACGAGAAGTTGGGAACGACATACGAATGTGTCCGAGCTTTGAAGCTACAGCACTGTACTTGAAGCTTACTGGTTCTATTAGCACCCAAGTCCATCCCAACCTAAAACCTTGATACAGTGAGCACATACGTAGTGTAAACAAAGCATTCAAGCCATTAGAAAAGGTGAACCCACGTAATGCTCTGAGAAAGCAACTAAAGCGAGCAAAATACGCTCAGTTGAGTTCTCTACGTTCGGCATAAACACATTTCACATATACTTGTTTACTTCGATATCAGTTCCATGTGCTTGGGCTTATGGTTTGTTTCACAGTCACCTTTCTTCACACTTGCATGTAGTAACTAATTGGTCCATATTAACAGCTGGCACTCAGGGGTACTAGTTTATATTCCTTACACTTACTGGCATTAAGCTGCACTTGCATTCATCTACACCCGCCTAAACTAACTCGGTGACTTCCCACTCTTGTGAGATCAGCAGAAATTCCCAAGTTGGCTTTTGAACATGTTTCTACCTGTAGTGATAATACAGCGCATGCAAGTGCTTCAATCTCATCCGCATGCGAGCAATATTGTAAACACTTGTCTCTTTCTGTGTTTCACTTCACTTTCCTGGTGACAAAATATCAGATTTTTTTTTTTCGTGTGCTTCATATGATCATGAACTTGATCTGAGCATAGTGGGTGTGATACCCCTTTGCGCACTGCAATGAACAGCCATTCTGGTCCTAATTTTCGCTTACCAGTGCTTTGGTCCACTCCATAGTAGCATTGGAGAGCCGAGGGTTCTACTTTCTTCGGTGGCATTGTTATTAGTGTGGACCTCTCCCACTTTAATCCTGTATAGAAAAATATCAGTTAGGTGAGAATAAAAAGAAATTGCAGCAATGTGATCATTCAAGAAACAAAAGCTCACAAGAAAGGTTGGATTAAGGCCTATTTTGGGAGTAGTGCGTGCTCCATAACCGAAAATCAACACTACATAGCAATCACTAGAAAAAAAGCAAAATGTCTAACTTGTTCATTTTTTTTTCTTTCATGGGTATTTAGCAATGCAGCTCTGTTTTCTGACATTATGAAACGACGCACGTACTGAAATCCACAGATTTTTCAGTCTGCAAAAAAATTTTAAGCTGCTAGCTCAAAGTGAGACAATGCGCCGTTGAAATTTTGCCAGTGGCATAGAATGTCGCGCCTTCTACAAGTAACGAGTGTACTACTCCCCTTATAGAGATACTGTGGCAAATTCTGCATCTGGCGCAAGCGGACACTTCGGTGCTGCTGCATCGCTGGAGTTACATGAATATTTTAGCGTCAAGCAAGCATCGAGCTAAATTGGGCTTTATATTCCAGTGAACTAGACGCGTTTAACAGGAAAGTCGGAAACACAATAAAATCCACACATATAGACAGAGGAAAGTACGTAACACACCAGAAAATTGTTCAATATAAAACCGTCGTTCGACAAACTTAAACTACGCATTGCAATGAATTCACTTGACAATGTCCTCGAGGTGTATAAAAAAAAACGGTAGATTTTATGGTTAGAACGCTACACGCAATTACTAACGGTGCGACAAAACACGAGCCCTATGAACATCAACGCAAGGACAGCTGGCTACGAAAGAAAAAAAGTCACCAGCAATAATGCCATTGGAAGAAACTGAAACGGAACTACTCCTGCACTTATAGCTAGATCCCACGCGAAAACTTCAATGCACGTGTCCGCATTAGTACACACGCTCAGCTGTTTATACCACAGAAATTCGTTATTTGCTGGCTCATAATATTGCACTGGCAAAAATTAAGCATTTATTAAGCTTAGCGTATAGGAAGGAAAAATCAACCTACCGACAATACACTGGTTCGCAGCTGTACAGCACGCACTGTTGTGGCCCGACGACACGGAGCACATGGCGGCCCGCCGCCGCTGAACATGCTGAACGCCCTTGCGTGGCGGTCTTGTCGAAGCCGCACTGGCATCTTTCTCTATGGCACTGGCTTCTTGCAATTACCGGTAACATCGGGGGAATCGAACATCACTGAGGTCATCGAGAGCGTTCATCGACGTGGCCAGATGACTTCCCAACAGGAACATAGTCGCATAACGTCACCAGTACAAAGACATGACGGTAATTGCAGCCGACAAGAATCGTCTCGTCCGCCGGCTTACGCCATGATTTAACACAATAACGACAAGGGCCCCGTGTCCCAGAAGATTCGGTGTCAGCGTCGGACGTCGGTTCGACGAAAATGAATTTCGAACCACGCATGCCCAGGCCCTCCATGTGGCGTAAGGAAGTTGCTGAACTAATTGAAATTCTCAAACTAAAATACGCAGAAAAGTCGTAAAGTACGACTTGAACACAACCAATAGACGGGATAAGCGTCAGGTTGTAGTTTCAATATACGAGAAAACATAATTCTGTTACCCAAAAACTCCAAACAAACCCCTTTTACAGCTTTCTACCACGGCCACGGCGTCGACCATTTGCGCACACCGGCGCGCACAAATCTTGGAGGCCACGGCCGATATCTTGCAATACCTCCAGATGGCGCTCGTCTTCGCTGGTGGCGGACGGACGTGTTTTCCCAGGTCTCCGCGGCGGCGACGAAAACGTAAGTTTTTTCTGCGTGCTTTGAGCTTGCTTCTGCTTCTGATTTGCTGATCTATTAGTCTTTAAATAGTCATTGCCTAGCTTTCTTTTTTTTTGTTACATGTGCGCGGGTGTGTTTCGTGTATATTTGGTTTTGCAGGATAGTCAGAAAGTCCTTTCGCGCCACGTGTTTCAGCATGCGTAACCGTGTGAGACGTTAAGTCTTTATAGCCTTTAAATAGTAGTTTGGAACTCGCAAGACTGCTAGCTAGTAGTAGTAGTAGCAAGTAGTAGCAAGCTCATTGGTATCGGGAATATTGCTTTAGTAACACAGTGAGCGCGGTGCCAAGTGTTTGAACACGCGCGAACATTATTGCTTCTAAAATATTTTTGATAATTACTTTCCAGCATTTTAAAGATTTAGATTCCGTGCGTATCTGCCTTTACAAGAAGGTACGTGCTCTCAAAGCTTCGGTGCTTGTATTAGAAAAAGCCAAGTGCAACACATGGCAAGAAAGACGGTAAAGCCTGCAGTGTGTGGAAAGTCCATCAAGGTAGACGAGGGCACCGATGAAAATGGAGAGTAAATCGAGTCAATCGGCAGACACTGTGATGTCGATGCTAGGCTGAAGAAAATGGAGGCTTTCCAGGATGATCTTGTCAAAAAAGTCGAAGAGTTAAAAAATGAGCTAAATATCAAGCGTGATGCACAGAAGGTGGCGGAAAAACGACCTCAAGCAACCGAGGAAAAGTTGAACAGGGCACCCATCGGGAACGAGAATGGTCGTGACAATGGAACGCCGTCTCCCGACGTGACAGAAGGAGTGTTCAAATGTGCGCAACGTGGAAAGGGGGTAGCGGGAACCTACTTTGATGCGGCCACCAAAGAAAAGCAAGGAACGCAGGGGTTTGTGCACCTTGTCAAGTCCAAATGACACGGAAAAGTATGACAAAGGAAAGCAGGGAGAGGTCTCGGCAGTAGAAGAGAGTGAAAGGCTGATTATCGCCGGCGATTCAAACCTGGTTAGGTGCTCAGAAGCAATTGTGGAGAGGGTGAAAGGTGACAAAATAGTGGCGGTAGGGACATTTCCAGGACGGACATTTGGTGTTGTCATTGAGCGATCAAAAGCAAAGCTTGCGAAAAATGGCCATGGACGCAACCACGTTGTGTAGCAGGTCGGCTAAATGACGTCCTAAACAGAAAAGGGACAGGGCTAGCCCAGCGCATGGTGAAGGGGGTAGACGATTTGCGCGAGCTGTAACCTCAGGTGCAGATTGGGGTGTGAAAAAAAACGTACAAAGAGCCGTAGTAGCTGCTAATGAAGCTATATGGACAATGAGCAGAGAGAAAGGTTTTGAGGTTGTAGTAGCAAACAGGGAAGTAAGTAGGTGTGGTGGTTTCCAACGAGAGAGGATCCACTTCAATCACAGGCTTAAATACGAAGTGAACTGGGGACTTGCTGATCGCGCGGTTGCTTTTTTAGGAGACCCACGGGCGATCAGGAGGCCATTGTAGGTAGTAATAAAGAAGGTCCCTTAGGGTACTCAGAATAGCATCACCGTCTATAACAAAAAAGAGGAAAACAAGAAAGAGAGCTCGCCATGCAGTAGACCAAATAATCATGCAGGTTGGTAGAAGAGAGGAAAACTGGGTAGATGTTGAGGAGCAAATAAATAGAGCCCAAATAGTGGTGTATGCGGTTACAGAAACGAACCTTAGAGACTCGTAAGAACCGCCAGTGATTGAGAATTATGTTTGGGAAGGGTGCAACAGAACCAAATTGAAAGAAAGGGAGGGGCAGTTGGAATGCTCATCCATCAGGGAGCCAAATGGAAAAAAGCAAATTCAAAGTGTCAAGAGCATCTTTAGTTATCATGTACAATGAGTGGAAAGAAAGCTTGCTGGGGCGTAACGTATTTTCGGACCGGAAATAGTTGCAACGAGAACAATCAAGAGTTAGTGAAATGTCTAAGTGCCGATGTTAAGGGTTTCAGGAATGGTGCGAAGATTATCCCATTAGGAGACATAAATGCCCATATACAGGATCTAGATGGTTATACAGACAACAATGGGAAGTCAATGCTAGATCTTTGCAACCAACATAATCTCATTATCGTGAACACATGGCCTAAGTGTGACAGTAAGACCATGTGGGAAGTAGGAAAAAAGCAATCCACCATTGATTGCTGTCTGATGACACAAGTAATTGATGTTAAGTTGAGAGTAATGGTCATTACGAGGAAGGGTATAGCAGCTAAGGGAGTGATCATGAACGCATCATTTTGAAAATGGGATGTGCAGTTGGAAAAGAGAGCAAAGAGCACAAAATGGCCAGTCCAAATTTGAACGCTGAGCAAATAACAAATATAGTCACTTGAGATTCCCGGTAGGCTTATTAATGAACTATATCGAAAAAGTAAGGAAGCTCTGTTGAAAGCAGCAGAAAAAAGTTTGAAAAAATATACGAATACCAGACAGCTGGCGACAAAGTAAAATGAGTTTAATTTATATAGGTAAGGGTGAGAAAGGTAGAGTTCACTCACATAGATCGTTGACCATTACATCGTTAATATAAAGGTTAGCAATGCAGGCAATTAAATTAAAGCTGCAAGAATGCGAAGAGAATAATGGCATTTTGGGAGAACTTCAGTATGGCTTCAGAATCGGTAGGATGATAACCTGGATGATAAATTATTTGTCCTTACTTTGTGTATTGAAATACCCAGAGTAGAAAGGAGACAGTTATATGTGGCTTTTTTAGACTTTACAACAGCATATGACAAAGCAAGATTTTGTGGAATATTCTGGAATAGCAAGGCTTAGCCGATGATTCTATACAGCTTTTGAGATATATTTTACCTAGAAAATACCGTTTGCGTTGAATGGGAAGGGATGAGGAGCGAGAAGTCGATATCAACAATTGACTGAGGCAGGGATGCCCTTTATCCCCCTGCTGTTTATGATGTACACGGTGAAGATGAAAAGGGCGCTAGAGGAAAGTAATATCGGGTTTAATTTCTCATACACACAGACGGGTAAAGTAGTAGAGCAGCTGCTTACAGGTTTGTTTTATGCGGACGACATTGTGTTGCTAGCTAACAAGCGAAGTGATATGCAACATCTGGCTAACATCTGGGGACAGGAAGGCGAGAATTTAGGTCTGAAATTTAGCGTTAAAAATCAGGTGTTGTGGTATTCAATGAAAGCAGTGAACAGACAGTGTCAATACAGGGCCAGGAAATACGTCGTGTTAAAGAACATAAATACTTTGTTGTATGGATAAACTAAGGCAATAGATATAAGGAAACACAGGAAAAACAATAACAGTAAAGGGGAAGTGAAGTGCGGACATAATGAAACACAGAGGGCAACGGGGAGGCAATAGTTACGGGTTTCTCCGCGGTATGAAGAAAGGTGTAATGGTTCCAGGACTGATGGCGCTGTATTATGGACGTACTTATGAAACAATCATAGCAGGGCTATATCACGACGATCATGCAAGAGATGTAGTGAGAGGCCCAGTTTAATTTGTGTTATGCTTTTGTTAGAGCCTTAACAACGTGAAATAAAACGCGCTGCCCTTTTATGAATTGAGTCGAGTTTCTGATCAAGTATTTCCGATGGGGAGATCAGACGGATGTGGTGCATTCAAGCTGAGGTTTAGCTGAGGTGCATTCAAACTTAGATTTAGTGTGCTTGCGGCTAAAAGAAATAATTTTACATTTAGAAACGTTAAGCTTCATTAGTCAAGTGTAACACCAAAGAGAAATAAGTTCTAGATCTTTTTGGAAGATTGCATGATCATAGGCACACTTGATGGAACGATAAAGAACGCAGTCATCTGCGAACATGCGCACGTGTGAGGAAATGTTATTCGGTAAGTCATAAATGCACATTAGAAATAGTAGTGGCCCAAGAATGCTACCTTGTGGTACACCTGAAGTGCGAAAGAGGAAAGGAAACTAACTACTGCGAATTTCTGACGAATAGAAAGAAAATTGCGAATCCATGTTAGTGGAAGAGAATCTAATTTAGAGCTGATAAGTTCGAAATCAAACAGCAAGGTGCTACGAAGCCAAACGTTCTTGAATAGTCTAGAAAAGCACAATTAGTTTGCAGATCCCCTTCCATGTTATTACGCAAATCAGGTGTTACTTCTAATAATTCCGTCTCACAAGATAAGTTTCTTCGAAATCTCTTTTGATTAGAAAAGAAAAAAAATTGTTGGCTTCCAGGTGACTAGACATTTGATGCAATTACATGTTCTAGCATTTTGCAGCATATAGATGTTAGTGATATTGGACGGTAGTTTTCTGGTGCGTGTTTATTACCTGACTTAAATATGGGTATGACCTTTGCAGTCTTCCAGTCTGAGGGCAGCACGCTAGTCTCTAAAGATTGCCTGAAGATGCGAGACATAATATTACTACATGCTATGGCGGTGTTTTTCTGAACTTTAGAATTATATTGGTCAACGCAACAGGATGCGGTTAGCTTGAGGTTATTTATCAGGCATGTGATACCTTCAACTTATTTTTATTGGTGAAACATACTGGTAGTTTAGCTCCGATACATCCGGGAGATCCCGCTGATCTGTGGTGAATATGGAAGAATGATAAGTATTGAAAGTAGAAGCACAGTTAATATCTGGAATGAGAGTGTTGTTATTGTTGTGTAAAGAAATGTTAGTGCGGTCTTCATCTGGGCGTTTAATGCGCCAGAACTTTCTCGGATTAGATTTTAGAAGACCTGGCGGATCTTGAGTGAAGTATTTATCTTTAGCTGAAGACAGGGCAGAACAGTAAATTTTCAAGCTTTTCTTGTACGTGTCCCAAGCTGCTTTCATGCGCAAGCGCTTAGCACTTTCCATAATGCCGCTTCTTCCTTTTTCTCAGTAAGCGTAGGATAGGGTGAACCATGGGTTAGATTTTTCATTGGTTATCCTAATGGGAGGGATGTACTGGTTAACCAAGGCACACATCTTATTGCTGAAGAGTATCCAATCCTCCTCCACCGACCGACTATTAAACGAAGGTAACAGCATGTGCGAAAAGAATATATCTAACTCTGAATTCATAACGTTGTAATTGGCTTTATTACAACTGCGTAGTTTTTCAGTAGCGAAACCTGTTAATGATGGAACGACAGAAAGCTGAGCTAGTTCGTAAGTATTCATTATGCAAAAAAGAAGTGAGGCGTGCAGACAGGACACAAGAGTAGAGAAGTGGACAACACGGCGTTCGTGTTGTCCACTTCTCTACTCTTGTGTCCTGTCTGCACGCCTCACTTCTTTTTTGCACACTGTAAAAGATGAGGGTACGTTGAGGGTTACTTGCAGTAAGGAATGCTCGCTAAAACTATTAATAGACACAATTTTATCAACTGTCTCAGGAGCTGTCGTGAGGATTAAATCTAAGATATTATTACCCCGTGTAGGCTGCGTAACAAATGAAACAGGTTAAATTGATTAATTTTGATGAAGTATTACAGGATGAAGATAAGTTAACTCAGGCGATCAAAGGAAAATTGAAGTCTCCTAGCAGATAGATGGCATCAGAGGGGTGAAGCTTCGTCACTGATTCTATGTTGCTGCGCAAGTCATTAATAAATGAATTAGTAGAATTCGGAGGTCGGTAACATCCACCTAAAAGTATTCGTGAGGCTGAGAACATGCATGCAGCCGAGATAATTTCTAGGTTAGAGTATGAGTTAATTACATAAGACGAAAGTGTTGTTCTTATTCCTAGAAGGACGCCGCCGCCTCTTATCGTTTCGGTCATATCTGTTACTATTGTAGTCGTGAACACATTCAAATATTTCTTTAGGAGAGACATCCGGATACAACGAAGTTCCAGTTAATGCTAGTATGTCAGATTTGCTGTCTTCAAGGAAGGAAGGAAGGAGGTCGCGTTTACGCACGAGACTTCGAAAGACTTCGACTGCACTTAGTGAACGATAATGATACCGCAGGAAAGGCATGATAGGAGTTAGACCGTTTATGACGTTTTGGACACGTGCTGCCCTTCAGCTATCTACTGGAAGGAATAACAGAGTTAGTAGCAATATCAAATATGTATGTCTTGTTGTCCATGCCCAGCCTATCAACTGTTAATTCGAATAGCTTTTTTTTTCTGTATCTTCGCGAATGCAATGAGCTGTCTTCTCGCCTGCCGTGTAGCTGGGGAGAAATCTTCACTGATAGTGAGTTTGTGAGCTGACATCATAATGTTGTCTTTGTCCTTAAAAAAGGTTTTGTTATTATTGACCTGCGTTTATTGTAACTGTACTTGCCTATTCTATGAACGCGTTCAAATTGGTTATTTCTCACTCTAATTTGAAGCTTCTCTGAGCAGAACTTTATTATATTTTGTTCGGATGCAACCAAACCATTGTTAGGGCGTCTTCAATTTAAAACAAAAGAGAATGTTAGTGCGTCGCAGCCAATTTTCCACGCTATCACACCGAGATGAAATGTTAGACAGCTGGACAGTAACACTGCGCAAGTTAGTTGTAGATGTGACAGCATCGGATGTTTCCTGTTCGGATATCTTGCATGTTTTCAAAGCTGCAGTTCAGGAATTTAGGAGCTTAATCTCATGCTCGGAGGCTGCACAACTCTGCTTGCTTAGTATCAATTCGGCATGTAAATTAGCCTGCCCCCCCTCAAGCTTGGTAATCTTTTCCGTGGCTGAGGCGAACGCATCTGCATCCGCCTTGCTCATGGGACTGTA
Source organism: Dermacentor andersoni (assembly GCF_023375885.2). Taxonomy (NCBI): domain Eukaryota; kingdom Metazoa; phylum Arthropoda; class Arachnida; order Ixodida; family Ixodidae; genus Dermacentor; species Dermacentor andersoni. The sequence continues at coordinate 102,184,515 of NC_092824.1, forward strand.
CACTGTACAATGACGTCATGTTGATGGGCGTTCAGCCTTCCTATTGCCTACGGTGCCCTGCACATCCTCCAGGGCTGCAAGAAACTACTGAGATGGAGTATAGCTCCACACCCTGTTACCCGATACATCATCCTTTTTTATCCTGTAAATAGGTGTAGTTGTGTGCGCACAAACTACACAACTATGCAACTTTCAACCACGACAAAAATGATGAGGACGTCATGGTGCCGTCGACAACACAAACGCTACGATGATGTCACGAGGACGACGGCGGCAAACCTGCGACGAAACTCGACTAAGGCGCCAACCTGACGGCTACGTAGCCCCTACAGGGATGGGCTAAAGACGGCATAATAACGAGCACAGTTAGATAGGAAACGACAACAATGACATCCTGGATACAGTAACACGCAGATAATGACAACACCGACATGCTGAGCCCGACAACCACGAGATTGCAAAACTACAGTGGTATGACGACTACTTAAGTGCCGTCGCCAAAAAAGTCAATGATTGCCTATGTAAGTCAATAGCCCAATGAATGAACTAACGCCCGCCTGAACGAGAAAACTAACCAACGAGTGCACACTTTAACCAATAACTAAGTAACGAAGGAACGAACAAACGAAGGATTCCTTGCCGAGTCCGGCCACCGAGCAACCATGAACACAGACGCAAGCACAAAAAGTATTCACCGAGAAGTTCGCGAGAATAAACATTACAGAGGGCACGCGGCTGCTTAAGCATCATCGTCGACGACGACGCACGCGCTGTGCATGTTCAGAGCCCCACCTTCTTTTTGCCAAAGCAATTAAATATAGTCATGCCAGCAAAGTCATTATCGCGTCGTCATATCAACTTAACTGTGTCCTAATCTTGTGCTTAGGCTGTCGCAATTATTATTATTATTATTATTATTATTATTATTATTATTATTATTATTATTATTATTATTATTATTATTATTATTATTATTATTATTATTATTATTATTATTATTATTACGTAATTCTAGGGGTTCCAAAAAGGTACAAACAGACCTAAACGAAATGCACATGGTACATAATGTACACACAAAAAAACAAAAAAAAATACAGGCACAGGTACTGACAAACTTAGAAGATATACTAGTCAGTAATAGTGCAGGGTGGGCAAGGCAAACGCGATTATTTCTCGTTTTAACCAGGTTCCTTTACCAACACCAAAGAGATCCTAAGTTCCTATATTATACGATCACCCTTGGAATACTCAGGGACTCAGTCCCGTAGCCGCCACAGCAGAGAGTACGTGGCCCGCAATTCTACGCAAAGCTGCTGAATCACGCTTTCTGAAAATTGCAATTTCCCATAATTTATCCCGAATACATGTAATTACAAATATGTTCTGCTTCTCTGTGCACACCCCTGTCATCAACATCCTTCCGTCGACAAGTAACACACATCGCCTTCGTCCTCGTCACATCGCTACACAAACGTCTCACAATGTGCATCCGCCTGATTTGATGTTTGCATTTCGTAATGACTCTGAACGCTGTAGTGCAAAATTCTTAAAATTTCACAAGAAGGTTGTGCATAGACATTGCATGGATTTAGCGTTGCATATCACAAAATAAAGGAATTGTGCGCATCACCGTTAGTTGTATAGCATTTATTAAACGCTTCACTTCAACTAGACTAACATCTGCGTTAGTCTAGCATAATGTTCCATCAACATTATGCTCCATTGATGCTGCCACAAGATAAAATTTAAAACAACGTTAACCGTCAACAAATGTAAACCCGCCTGCACTATTCCTTTAATACTCATTCGACCGGTTCGGAGCTTGTTGCCCTCCGAGGTGCCGCTGATTATATAAACAACCAACCGGCTAATGGGTGGTCGATATTCTGCGACTCGAAATCGGCCCTACAATGACTTTAGTCAACTTTTCGACGCGGGTCCTGTGAACCGCTCGCGTCGGAGATACGAGAAGCGCACGATAATATAATTGCAAAGGGAGGCGACGTCTTGTTTCAGTGGCTGCCCGATCGTTGCGGTATCTCCGGCAACGACCTCGCCGACAAAGTTGCTAGGAAAGCACACGAAGACGCAAACCTTGTTTATGTACCTTTATCGAGGACTGACGCAGCCCTACACTTAAGCAAGCTAGCACAACGTATGACATTCGAGAAGGGGAACACACCTGAATTCATCCAGAATCGATTGCATTCCCTCGACCCATCGAGGCAACTGCGCCTGTTACCTGGGCTTCCCCAAAATGAGGAAACAACGCTGTGACGATTACGCTTGGGCGTCACATTCACCAATGCATATACGTGCTTGACTGGAATGGCTGATAGCACAGAAATGGCTGATAGCGCCTGCGTTGTCGACGAGACTATAGAGCATCTACTGTGGTTTTGCCGATCTTATAAAAATGAAAGACATGACCTCTGCATAGCTCTACATCACTTGAATAGAAAACCGTTCTCCTTGAAGGAAGATCTTGGGACCATTGCCTCGCACATCGCAGCTACAAAAGGCCACAGAAGCGCTGCTGCGATATTTCAAAGCTACTGGATTGAGCGACCGTCTGTGATGTGGACTGAGTGACCATCAGTTGATATAGAGCAGAAAACCGTTACAACTTCGGCGATATCCATGGTGGACTCTCTTCTTCTTTTAATCTTTCTCTCCTCTTTCCCCTTCTCCTAGTATAGAGTAGCCAAACGGACTCAGTCCTGATTAGCCTCCCTACCTTTCATTTATTATTTTCTTTCTCTATCAGCAAGTTTTTTTGTGTTTTGGAAATAGGACCGGAACAAGTCATTTTTCAACTACGCGACATCAATTCCAGGGACTTGCTACGCAAAAGGAACAGATGTAGTGTATTTGTCTAGACACAGATTCGCCGACTTCACGAGCACGAAAGAGAGCGCTTACAGGAAAAAGCAGCGGATGGCACTCCGCGTGGCTCCCACACCAAAAGTTGATTGAGCATAATTAATTCAAAACAGACGCAAGGATTGTGCTCACCTGATCTCTTTTAGGAAGCGGAACTTGGCCCGGCTGTACGTCCTCGTGTTCGTTGAACCAAGAGCCGCGAGGATGTCCTACGTTGTCGAGCAGCGAGAATTGATCGATACAATTAGTGGCGTCTTCAAAAAAGTGGTCTGAGTTTCGTTCACGCCTTAAAGACTGAAGCTATTTACGAAAGCGAGTGAGCTCTCATTCTCGCAACCACATGCACGATCAATGGTAAAATACATCCAATGCAAAGGTAACCCGCGATAACGAGTCAGGCTACATCTCCCGTTATTGTAGCGAAGACAATCTTTAAATACAAATTAATGGTAGAAATAAATCAGCACAAAAAGATCGAAGTTAACACAGACGCTGAATTTGTGTATGTTAAACACCTCGTCCAACTTGTATTTTTGATTAAAAAATTGATAGAAAAAACTTCGGCACCTGTGATTCCTTAAAGTACGTGTGATCTTCTGATCAGCAGTCGAGGAAGCCACAGGAACAGCTGGTCACCAAGTCAGAAGGCCTGGCATCGAGATTCCAGCTCGCTAGGCAAGCTGGTCACTAGATCTACAGGGTGGGCATCAAGACACCAGGCTGTTCAAACAGCTGGCCATCATGTCAGCAGGCAGGGCAGGATCGTACTAGAAGGCCTGGCCACCAGGTCCGCAGCGCAGGCAGCAAGACACCTGGCCGCTCTAGAACAACCCAATGACCCAAGACAGGGTGAACGAATTTCATTGAAATCAGTCGCATACCTGGTGGCACATAGCCTGTTACGCAAGTTGTATTCAAGGACCGAAAGGCAGCACGTACACAACAGCACATAAAACAAATTAAATCCTCGGGTTTTAAGCGCCAAAACAACGATATGATTATGAGGCACAATGTATTGGGGCACTACGGGATAATTCTGAACACCTGTGGTTCTTTACCGTGCAGCTAACGCATGGTAGATGTAATTTTTTGCATTACGGCCACATCGAAATGTGGCCGCCGCTGCGAGTGTTTCAGCCCGTACCTTCGGGCTCAGCAGTGCAATGCCAAAGTCACTACGCCATCACGGCGGGTGATTTCACATATCCAGTGACTAAAGTTTCGGTAAAAGAGGTTCACTGATGAGCGACACATACGCACTAACCCCCCAAAATATTAAACTATGGGGTTTTACATGCCGAAACCACGATCTGATTATGAGGCATGCCGTAGTGGGAGACTCCAGAAATTTGGGAAACCTGGGCTTCACAGTGACCCAGAATGGCGTATAATAAGTTTATTGAAGTAAGGCACAAACCCTCACATAGCCAGGTATCCAAGTTGATCCCTAGGCATAGCAGCCCGATGTTACGCCCATTAGATTATGGACCACATCATCACCCTAGTTGGCGTGGAACAGGCGAGGTACGGATAAATAAACCAACAGAAACTGGTTGAAGTTAAAGAATGCTAGCAGAAATAACTGTAAGGTGCAATTGTAACCAACAGGAGTGCAAATGTAATATTGTCCTGTGAAGGCTTTGCGTTGTGCCGTTATCTTTTAGAATACTATGAGTATTGAGTTGGTGGGCTCAACGACTTTCAAGTCGTGAAGTGAAAACGACTCTGGGCCACAATTTACCAGTCGTATACTCTTAACTCTTTTCTCGAATGAAAATGTGCTGCTTCATTGAGTATAATGCCCAATGGCAAGAATGGATGGCCGATTTACGCGGAATGGGTCAGCTTTAGTAGCGACCAGGAACAAGCCTGGAAGACCGTAATGTGTTTCTTTTTGCGTAAATCAACTGGGTGATTGCGAGGGACATTGTAGTGGATAGATACGGACTCACTTTTGCCGGATCTACGATGGAAAAGTAAAATAGATAGACAAGACTTATTTCTGTGCTGGCTTTCTGGAGGGATAAATGTAGCCATTCAAACCGCACGTACAGTACAGTGAGAAAAAAACGATAATTTTCGCACAACTGAATATTCATTAAACAGCGCCACAAGCTATGAACGACGCAGATTCTTTCACGCTATTTCCCAATTAACTTTCACTTGTCAGGAAGCGCACGTCTTGGGCTTTCTTCCTTCCCGGTTCTTGATGCGCTGCTGCACTGGAGAAGCGCCAATTCAGCCAGTTTGCAATTTCTGGTAGTGATAACTTTGTTCAGGCGGAATTGTGGAGAGCGCTAGTTAATTTCTCCATTTTATTTCTCCCCCCCCCCCCCCTCAATATAAGAAAATGCTGAAATAAACATTTATAGCGCCTTGTTCACACTTCCTTGATAAGAATTACAGAAACATTGGCGTACTCGAATTAGCGAGGAATTGTGTTACAGGCAACTAGCAGGACATGTTTTCGATGCGCTTACCTTTCTGGCCAGATCGCATAGTGATGCCTCCCACACGTGACCTGGTGATGACGCACGAAAAGTCAGCGTCGTTTTGCCCGAGAGATGCTTGCACGACACGACCGCGTCGACCTCGCGCGGTTCGTTCTCGGAACCGATAAAAAGAAAAGACATTGCACACGTATGTGAGGAGCACTGTGAAAGATGCGAGGAAACGAAACCTTGACTACGGCTGTCAGCTGATATAACCCCCCCCAGGTATCATGAGCACACTATCATGAGTGTCATTTTGTCCCCCGGTGCTTAGTAGACCAAACTCTGAGCGAAAAAAAAAGTCAAAGAAAAATTCAAGCATGCAGTCATGCCAACGGTTTTGTTGAGGCGCGAGGGGGAAACGCCATACCGCTTGCAGTCTGCACGTGCCAACGGAAACAGACACAACCTGCATTTATTTTTTCAGATTGTTTTCCTCTTCAGACCTTCTTTTCAACACCCTTCGGCCCCTATGTTTCTTGTAATCACAACATGTGTGCAGTGCATCTGTGCAAAAATGTATCTTTTTTTTGTTCGAGATTCGCGAGCCAGCACGCCATGACGCCTGGCTATTTAGTTCCGGCAAAACACAAGTACGCAGAAAAAGGAGATTTATTCACTGTTTTTATTAGCAACTTATCGCACAGCAAGGTGCTCTATGCACAACACAATAATATACAGTAGAGTATCGCATTATTCAGTGCAAATGGACGCATTCTGTACTACAATCATACCTACATAAGACAGCTTCCTACAATATCTCAAGGACAGTAAATTACTACAGATGCCATGTTAGTTTGCTGTGCACAACACAACTCTACCAAAGCATTATTTGTCGAAACAGTTATTTGTGAATAATGAGAAGATTATCAAGAGCTGCATGTCCAAATTTTTCGCGTACCAGTATAAACTTCCTTTTTTATTCCATAGAGCGGGTGTACTTGCTAGTCTAAAAAGACATCCCATACCTAGTAAATTTTCTGCAGCTGTCCTTGCGCTAATGTGCCGATAAATATTTAGCAAACTATATTGAAAACGTTTATAGTTTTTTCATGTTTGGTTTTGTTTCACGGTACAAAATTTAATACCACCAAAGCTTCATTTATATCGAACATTGCGAGCAACGTATCATTAAGAAATTCTTCACTAGCATATTGCAGACGTTCCTTAAAATATTTAATGCACTTCGTCTATTCTATCATCATCTAGGTATAAATGGTACATTTCCAAAACAGTAACAACAAATAGCACTGAGCTCTCTTGTAGAGAAACAGTAAATGCAGGAGAAGCATGCGTCAATCGGCGGTTGATCGTCAGGTGAGGTTGCGCCAGGACAGAGCGATTCACAAAGGTATTATTGAACGCGTAGCTTCGAGACAAGGAGAAATATCCTTAAAGGTAACTCAAATCGACTGCATTAAATGCATCAAGGCGGCCTGCTCAGAACAACTTTCCTTCTCATGGCTTTTATGAACTGGCTAAACGCTGAACGTACATTGTGCACTTTCTTTCCCAGAGCCCATAAGATCAGTTTCGTGCGACCTGTTTGAAGCATGAGACAGGTTTCACAGCTAAGTTACGAGTTTAATTATTGGCTGGAGGTCATCCGTCATGACAATTTCCATAACCATACAATAGAGAGGTGAAATCATTTCAACTTGGCTCAACACCCGTTTATGGCACAGCATGCCTTCTTTGCTTAGTACGATTACTCGTGGCTTTGCCGAAAGTAGTACCCCCCGCCCCTTTATTTAATGAAGTCACTGAAGTCAAAAGCGTCGAGCAACATTAATAGTTGCAGATCTTTATTTAGGAAAGATCAGGAAAATTCTAGTATCCAAAGATCCATGTATGGTAGCTATCTAATAAGCTTTAAAGAGGAAGGTGCAAGTGTGGGAACAATGGTTCACTTTGCAAAGAATACGCTGCACAATGTTTATGGAAGTATTTAAGTCTGCCGAAATATTTTGTAAAGATAGCGTGATCAGGAGACCGCACTAAGACCTATCGTAATTATAAAAATAATAAGATATCAGAAAACGTTTCCTAATTTTCAAGCTTGTGGAGCTTTTTTTGCAGTGGAGTTTCTCTCACGATGTTTTTTAGAGATCCAGATTAATGTCATTGATGTGCAGCAAAAGCCAGGCATAGCAGAACTGCTGCAGCAGTCTTATTAGAGCAAAAAATTTGACATAGTAGATTGCTCTCTAGCTTAAATTCAGTACAGTGGTGACACCGCACGAGTGCACGACCATGCCAAATTACTCCAGAAGGCATTTCTCCATGTCCTTCTCTTCCTCTTGCGATAATGGAGAGCCACCTGGCTGCGGAAGCGTTGGTAGAATTCTGTGCACACATGATGCAGGAACTTCTCCAGTGCTTCCGCCATGGTAATCTTTCGGCAGCTCTTTAACTTAGCGCACTTGCGATATCTTTGTCTATCATTCCTCAGTCGATTGATGACACCTGCGATCTCTGGTGAATATTTTCCGCTTGTTGCCTTCATGCGGTGAATCAGAACCTGTAAAGACAGATCCCTCGTTAGAACACCTCTTTGGACCAGTTGGCAAATTTTCGCAAAAATTGCACGCTGTGTGAAGGAACACAGCACACAGGACAAGCGCAACGTCCAATGTATTCTTGAGTGCCATATTGTATTGTAAAGCAAATTCCTTTGGCGACAAATGCGTACCATATGACATTACTTTGCATTTATCGAAACACGACATGGAAAGCACGTTCATTAACAAATTGCTAGTGCACCCGACAAAACACAGAACTGTTTTCGTAAAATAGTACCTGCAATACATGCTTTTCACCTCTGATTGTATTTGGTTGAAGGAATTCAAGTAGGAATGCGCCTCCAAAATTTAATGAGCAAAGTATGCTATGTAGTCTTGTAACATATTAAGCATTGCTGGTTTTTAAGAGGTGGCTGGGAATGCTATAGGCATCAGTTTTGTTTTTTTAGAGTTAGTTTTCTTGATCGATTAGAGCTTTCGATTCATCTTATTAAGGATTAGGTAATCGGACGTTTTATTTAGTACGGCTTGATTTTCCTGCAAAATTTCCATAAGATGAGAAAACACCACCCATGCACCCCGTACAGATGATAAACTAGCGAAGCTGAAATGTTCAGCCCCAGTGTTAATGTTGACGTCGACGTTGTCGCTGCTTTGCCTCGCGGGCCCGAACTGCCGAATCCTCGGTTGTAGCACAACCCACGGGACGACTTTTTATGAACGCGATTTCACTCATTGGCTGTTAAAACTGTTCAGCTTTTTAGTTTAGCCTATGGTCAGGAACAACGCGCACCGCAGACGAGCAAACGAGGAACAGAAACTGACAAGCATGTGCTTTCTTCGCGCACGCGGAGCAAATTTCCCTGCGCTACTTCACGTGGTAGCAGAACCCGTAGCAAATTACGTGCACAAGACAGCGCTCGCCATGCTAATGACACCTTCGCCGTGCCCTGGGAAGTGGTTTCTGTAGGAAAATAAGGAATTACAGAAACACAGATTCGCAAACACTAGTAACTTGTTTTCCTTACCTTCATCGATCAGGGACCGCACTTCCACTCCAACAGTCGGCAGAGCCGACCACAAGTCCTGTTTTGGCCGACTCGGCGTAGTCTATTTCTGGGATGTGTTCCGAGCACAGGCAGTAGCCGTTGTACATGTGCACGCATGTCAACCCCGACAGGACAGCCTATTTAGCATAATTTCGCCGAATTTTATATCTGAAAAATGAGCAGAATACCGCATGGTCATGATCAAAGAAGACCTAAATATGAAATAAAAGTTGAGAGCACAAAGAAACGACGAAAAAATTCTGTCCTAGGCGCAGTTTCAAAACAGAAGTGCAACTCGGTCGTCGCGGACTTAACTCGAATTTATTTTAATTCAAAACGCAAACAGTGACAGCTACGTAATTGTGTTTTTTCTTCTGTCGTGTTCATGAACATTTAAAGTAGTGTGCTCTCTACAAAAAAGCTAGTCACCGAAATGATCTTCAGCGTAACCAGTTTGTGCAACAAGCATTCAAATAGTTTCGCCAAATATAAATCGAAAATTTTCTACTCGTCGAAAAAAATTAAGTCACCGCTAACATATACCGAAGTTAAATTTCCGTCTGCGTGTCACGTAGGGTCACTCCTACCATGTGCAACTATCAACAAGTAGCTTCACTTTCTTACAACACCGCAGAAAAATGCGCCGCGCCAAACTTTTGAGAACCTTCACCTGAAAACAACCGCGGCAGATTTTTCGTTTCGTCCTATAGCAGTTTTGAAAAGGATAGCACTTGTTTCTTCATTACTGCAGAAAAAGTGCGCTTACCTCTCATCCGCAGGGAAACGAAAAAATTTCGCCCAGCTGTTCCTCCTCGAGTTGCCACACCACACAGTCACGCAGCACGCCTTGTGCCCTATCCTCGGTTTTTCCAAATTTGTCGTAATGTTCGAGGGTACAGAAATAAAATTTTTAACTGCAGAGCATGCGAAAATACGTGCATGTGCATAGAAAGGGGCAGCAGCAGACGAACAGAGTGGCAGCCGAAGCCGAAGGTAATTGAATCACTTTATTCCTATGTAGGTTGAAAAGATAAAGACAAAAACGCAAACATTGAATTTTCCTTTGGCTACCAGTGTCAGGACGCCGCTTTTTCCAATACCGAAACTAGCCCCAATGTCCACCTACTGCCTTGACCTTCTATTCTGTACACCATCAGACAGCGAGCTTGACACAGAGCCAGAAACGCTTTCGGCCGTGCACTCGCAAAGATACGGTGCGATCGCCCGAGAAGTCACCATCGCAGATGGCGATCCCGAACTGGATGCTGTCGGCGCCTCCATGATTTTTATTCACCTAGGTATATATAGTTTCATATACGGCAATGCCAGCTGAAACGCAAAGGCACGGGCAGTTTTCTAGCAAAGCAATAATAGGCTGACGGACAGTAAATCAGGTACAGTAAAAGGAAAACACACAAACCCAAACGGAGCAACCGAACATCTCGCGAACTCCCATGAAATGAATCCTTCTGTAAAACGCGACCATAAATACAATGTCTCATCACAGCGACAAATCAAAGGGTATCAATGAAGCGCAAAATTATAGGCTGTGCCGAATGGCCTAGGCCATCTAATCCATGATACCACAATTCCTGGCGTGAGACAAGAACCGTTGTCATGCAACGATAAAGTATAACAAACCCAGCCGCCATATATTTCTTGTACGTCGAGTATCTCTTTAGCCATAGTTAATCTTTAAGGATATGCAAGATTCGAGTTTCCTTGAATTTTCGGTGATAACCTTGTGCCTGGAAGTTGTACGCAACCAACATATTCTCCTGACAATTGGCTTATGCTCATTCGACCTTTTCTTAACACAGCATGCAGATTTCCCTACTTAAGGTCTGCCGGCTAATTGCCGAATGCCATAGATTTCATTTTCATCCCATGCCACGTAAGGACTGTGGTGCGTGTGAAGAGTCTTGCTGCAAGGATCACTTCTCGGTTACAACCTTTCAACTTTTTGATAGCTACATCCTCACGTGTATATAATCTTTTAGTTTCTGTTATGAGAATAATAGAACTATGACAGCTGTGACTGCTATGGTATGACTGTGCCAACGGAATGAAAGAGTAAGCTTGAAAAGCAACATACAGAAGACTAAGGTAATGTTAAATTGCCTAGCCAGAGAACGGAATCCGTGATTCGTAGTAACCCTCTAGAATAACACTTATCAAGGCAAACTAATCAAAGGCGATCATGATCAAGGAAAGGACATTTAAAGGAAAACTAGATTGTTTGGATTGCAAACGGCCTTCCTTACGAAATCATGATGGACAGTTTACTGCTATCCTTCAAATGGGTACAATCATTGCTTTCTATGGGTACTTAACGTAAGGACCAGAGACTTAGACAATAATAAAGAAATCTTAGAAGACAAATCTTAGATACCACGTTAAGAAAAGGAAACAGCGATTTTGAATGTAAAGAATTCAGAGGTAGCCGATATTACAGTTCATATTAATAGGAAAACATAGAGCTTGGTGGGCCATGCAATGTGCAGGACAGATAACCGATACTTTAAAAGAGTTACACAATGGATGCCAAGGGAAGGGAAGTGCAGTGGAGGATGGCAGGAAATTAGGTGTTGTGATATTAGTGAATTGACAAGCACAAGATGGAATCAGCCGGCGCAAGACAAGGACTATTGTAAATTTTTGGAAGATGCCATTAATAGGCTGATAGTGATTGTGATGACTGCTTTATGTTTTCCATTGTGGTTTGCTTCATTTTCATGCCTAACTCCTTTACGGTCGCTTTCGCTGCTAGATGCAATGAAGTGCAACGCTTAGCCAGACGAACAAACGCGGTAACTTTGGACAATAACGAAGAAAATTAAGCGTCATATACTCGAGAAGAAAGGAGATATTTTCCCTCAAGGACCGCAATGGGGGCATTACATCACCGATCTGTCGATTAATTTTTGTGATGTGCGTGCATGGCATTCGTTGCCCTCTCGCAAGAAGTGGTGGTACCCCGGAATGGATGACGTAGGGCATTATATTTCACCTATTTTTGATTGATTTTGTTCGAACGCGCTAAGCTTGCGGGCTTCACTTCATTTAGTCCATTTGTGCACTCGGAGTATATCGGTGCTATGTTAACAACGAACCCAAGTCGTAAATGTTTTCATCAGGAGCTTTACATTCGCGAGAAAGCAAGTACAGCCACATTTGAAGTACATGGAGTGAATAACTGAGTAGGATAATGTGGTTTCTTGACTAGCAAGGCGAAGAGCTGAGTAAGTGCTTGCGCTGCCTATAAGCTGATGATTTTCTTCGAAACGGTAAAGCATATATATATCGTCCCACTTTCATATGTGGATCCTGCAATTTCCTGCTTGCCCTAAATTATTCCTTGGAAATGTCTGATGCATGCCACACGAAAACAATATACATATCCTCGGCATATGCTGCAAACTATTCGAAGTGAAGCTTAAGTGAGGAGTGCAATCAGAGGATGTATAACTAACTACAATGCGCACAAATACGCTTACCTTCATCCTGTTGAGTGCGTAACCCCATACAATGCTTACATTAATTCATTACATAGGTCAGAACTTTAATCTCATAGAATATTTTTATATATTTGTAGACTAGACCGTTCAGAATACATGAGGAAATTCAAGCACTAAATAAAACGCATACAGAGTGTCACACTTCTACACAGCGATTTCACGTGGACAAAGGCAAGTCATGCTTGTCGACGCAAGAATGACGATGATATATGTACGCACAAAGAAGCGTGACATATGTTTATATAAATTAGGGAGTTTTGTGCCCTTGGTGTCACCGTGATGCACACGGAGTGGAACACACCGACATGATTAGTAAAATAAGATCAGATGTATTAAAGAATCAATTTATTATAATGTGCTAATTCTTTAGTATGTATGTGTGCTTCAGAGATGCTTATGTGCAGATATTATATGCGAATATTCTATGCAGGAGTGTACGCAACCTTTATTACGCCGAACCTAGGTGCGCGCTAGCACTAGTTTGCCAGTATTCATACAGGGGTCCTGTCAACTCATACTTTCACTAGGAGCATGTGTAACATTAACACACACAGGAACATTATATGTATATTCGCATTAAAATGTACACGTATCTTAACATTAGAGCTAGCAGTGGTGCGTGCTCTTAAATCTGCTCCTTTTACATGGCGTATACAGCTTACTTTTTGGTTACGCTAGTTGCCACTGCCTGTGTAGATATCTGCGTGCCTAATTATATCGCACACAAATAATAGCTCCGCAGGGTGTTATCGGATGTTTTATCGCCATTGTCGGGCAAAAAAAAAATTGTGCGCGTGTCCATTCGTGGGCATGTGTAAGTGCGTGCAAAATAGACAATGGTACGATGACGACTACTCAAGGTTGATTCACAACAAAAATGACGAGCGCGTCATGGTGCCAGATGTAAGACGAACACTACGACGATGTCGCGAAGACGACCGCGCGAAAACGACGACATGGCCGCCAAGGTGATGAATGCGACCAAGCTCGTCTCCGGCGCCAACAAGACGGCGATGACATAAATACAGGGGTGCAAAGAATGCAGTACAATAACGAGGTGTGTGAAATGAGGAAAAGACTACAATGACGTCATGGATACAGTGACACATAGATGATGACACCGCCACGTTGAGAACGACAACCAGAAGATTACAAAACGACAGTAATATGACGACTATATGATGACGTGGGTGGCATGATTACTTAAGTGCTGTCGTAAGGAAAAATTTTGCAGTTAGAACCGACGATGATTTCCATACCGACGAAAGAGCAAACTAAATTACGAACGGAGGAACGCACCAACTATTGACCGAACGAGCGACTGAACGAGCCGACTAACGAACGACTGAATGAGCGAACAAACCAACCCAAGAACAAATTAACCAAGAACTAACTATCCAACGAACTAACGAACGAAAACGAAGGAAGGTTTCCTTTCCGAGTCCGACCAACGACCGTTGCCAACCGACTAACCACAAAAATGGGCGAAATATGCAAAAAATAACTATTCGCTTAGAACTTTGCAAGCGTAAAAATTCTACAGCGTGCGCCGTTGCTTTCGCCGCCGCCGCTGCTTAAGAATGACCGTCAATGGCGATGAACGCGCAGTGCATGTTTAGAGATGTAACCTGTTCCTGCCACAACACGTAAGCAGTCATGCCAGCAACCACACATTCATCATCACGTCATCACTTCAACGTCGTTCTCTCGTAATCTTGTTGGCCTTAGAATATTGTTAGCATAGTTATAGGTTAACATGTAGCAGAATGACTGGAGTCCACGATGCACTCCTAAACATTGACGGGACAATAGAAGTAAAAACGGAGTTCCCGAAAGCTGCAAACAGAAGGGAACACATAATTGATAGTGCATGTTGCGGACAAACACACACACACACGCACGCACACGCACACACACGCGCACACACACGCACACACACGCACACACACGCACCGGTAAAAAGAACGTTATACTACACAACGGTCTTGCTAATAATGTAGCATGAGCAAGGGTAACGCGATTTGTTCTCATTTTAGCAAGGTGCGTTCACCAACTCTGAAAAGTTATTTCATATAATGATAGCATTGCTCTTTTAAGACACTAACGGACATGAGTACGCATCCGTCAGAACAGAGGGCACATGGCTGTCAATGACCGCCTACGCATAACTGCTGAACCACGCTTTCTCAAGATTACAAATTCTCAGATATGTCCCGAATATCATCATCAGCATTCTTTCCTAGACAGGCATCACACATCGCCTTCGTCCTCGTCACATCGCTACACAGACGTCTCATACTGGGCATCCGTCTGAATTGGTGCTTGCATATCGGAATGATTTTAAACGGTCTAATTCAAAATTCTAAAAAAAGGAAATTGCACAAGAAGGTTGTGCATAGACATTGCACGAATTTATCATTGCATAGGATGAAATCGAACTGTGCGCACCACCATTACCTGCACAGCATTTTTTTAAATAACCTCCTTTCCAGAGAGAGAGAGAATACAGAGGAAGGCAGGGAGGTTAACCAGAGGTAGTTCCGGTTGGCTACCCTGCACGGTGGAAGAGTTAAGTGGGATAAAAAGAGCAAGAATATTTTATTACATGTCGGTCACACGAGCCTTATTCTCCACTGATGCTGCCACTACAGAAACGAACAAAAACGAGGTGAAAGGTCAGCAAATGTAAGCCTGCTTGCAGTATTCCTTGAGCATGTTTTGAATTGCGTTTGGAAATAAGAAAGTACAGGTTATTCTTTCAATTACATGATATCAAATTCACCTGTGTGCTGCATTGAACGGACAGGTGTAATGCATTTGTTTAATCACAGATACGCCGACTTCATGAGCACGAAAGAGTAAGCGTCTAAAAGAAAAAGCGGTGGGTGGCACTTCGCGTGGCTTTAATTTAATTTAATTCAGCATAATTAATTCAAAACAGCCGCAAGGAACCCGCGGTATCGATTCAGGCTACATCGCCCGTTATTGCAGCGAGGTTATTCCTTAAATACAAAGTAATGGCAGAAATCAAACGTTGCGAAATGAATGAAAACAGACGCTGAAGTTGCGTATGTTAACAACTCGCCAAACTTGTCTTAGTCTTAATGATAAAGAAATTGGGACAGAAAAAATATTTTCGTACCTGTGGTTGCTTAATGCATGCGTGGTCTTCTGATCAACAGACTAGGAGACGACAAGAACACCTGGCCACCAGGTCAGCAGGGTGGCCAGCCAGGTACTAGGTCGCTAGGTCAGCTGGCGACCAGATCCACATGGTGGGTTTCAAGACACCAGACCTCTAGAACAGCTGGCCACCAGGTCAGCAGGGTGGGCATGGAGATATCACGTCGGTAAGTCAGCTGGGCACGAGATCCACAGGGCAGGCATCAGTACGCCAGGCTGCTAGAACAGCTGACCACAATGTCAACAGGGTGAGCATAGAGATACCACGTTGGTAGATCAGCTGGGCACCTGATCCGCAGGGCACACATCAAGACACCAGGCTCCCAGAATGGTTGACCACAAGGTCCGAAGGGTGGGTCGCTAGATCAGATGGCCACCATATCCACAGGGCTGGAATCACCAGCTCCACAGGGAGTACATCAAAGGCGCAAGGCTGCTAGAACAGCTGGACACCAGGCCAGCAGGGCGGGTATAGAGTTACCACATCGCTATGTCAGCTGTCAGCTGTAAGCTGGCAGGGATCAAGACACCAGGCTTCTAGAACAGTTGGCCACCAGGATCGGAAGGCGGGCTGTCAGACACCATCGTGCTAGAAGGCCTGGTCACCATGTCGATCTCATGCGGTTCGTTTTCGGCACCCATGAGAAAAAGAAGGAAAACAAAGAACAACATATGCCTCTGTGAGAAGCACGGTGAAAGGGAGAAGGCCATGGTACTTTAACCTTCTATTATTCATCACACAGCGAGCTAGAAACAGATCCAGAAAGGCTTTCGGTCCTACACTCGCGCTGATCCCGTGTGATCGCCTCTGAAAATGATCGCCCGAAAAGTGATAATCCAAGGTGTAGCCCCTAAGACTGTGGCTGTCCGCGCCTCGATGATAGTTCCTCACCTCCGTAGTCCCGTATACAGCAACGCCAACTTCATTGCAAAAGTACGAGCCGTGATGCTTTCTCGGAAAAGATTTATATGCTGATGGGCAGTAAAAAAAAAACAGGCACACGCGAGTGAAGCATATGAACATAGCACTAACCCCGTACAAATGAATCATTCTAAAAAAGGAAAAGGATAACTGCTATGAGTCATCAGAGGTAAAAATCAAAACGGAGGAATGAGGAGCGAAATTGCACGTTCTACAGAAGGGCCTAGGCGACACAATCCACGATACCGCAGTTACTGACGTGACAGCCAACCGCCATATGTATTTTAGGGAAGAGAAATTGTGGTGTAAGTAAGTTTGAAAGTCAAGGAAGGAAGTCAAGGGTTATAGGAAATCGCTGGTAAAACATAAATAGGCTGATGGTGATGATGATGACTGCTACAACTTCTTTCCTGCGGGATGGCTTCCTATATTTATTGCTGCCCTTTCTTGGTCACCTTCGGCGTCTAATGCTACGAGGTGCAATTGGTAACCAGACGAAACGACGGGGTGAGTTCGCGCAAGAACTAAATAAAGCGACAAATACTCGTGAAGAAATTTGATATGTCCGTTGGTTTTGTTCTGCGTGAGCGTGAGGGAGGTTGCTCTAGCGAAATTAAGGTTACCCAGAATTATAAGGGCTTATATCGTACATTTTTAATTATTTGTCTGAAAATTACGCTACGTTTTCTCGCATCCCGTTTTCTCGCACATATTTGCCTATTTCTTGCACTGCCACATTATTTGTCCGTGTATGTGTAACGTTGTTATTTCCCAAATTTAGAATATTGACCTACTGATAACATTTCGACCAATAAGCCCAGTGTTACATGGCCATCTGGATAGCTGCAACGCATCCTCCAAATCGCTCAGTTCTATCTAACAAAATCTCCTCTTTGAAATATTCCAAGAGGTGAAAATCAAAACTAGAGTCCTGTTCCATTTCTGCATCTTTTCTACGCGTTACACTCTCTTATTTTTGCAAGTGCGATCGCTTGGCTAGGCTCATCGTAAGAACAATGAGTCGTGAATTAAGTAGATAACATGCTCGATCGATAGCAAGATGAACAGCAGAAATTAAACATGTTTTGACTAGCAATTCATGAGTTTTCTCAGAACAGTGCAGAATAAATGTCAGTGGCTAATATATAAAGAAAATACTGCAGAAAAGGTGTACGAAAGTACCAAAAGTCAATCCATGGTTTGGTGTCGAATTTTGTTTCCTGCATTGTCACGCTGTTGTACAATCTGCAATGAACTAGTCGGCCCATATTCACACTCCTAAATGTCTGATGCATGAAAGACGAAGAAAATATGCAGATCAGATAACCTTTTTGTAATCTATGTTAAGCGAAGCTGAAGTGAAGCGTGTAAATAAATGCTATACATCAAACGGCCATGCATAAAATTGTGCTTAGTTTCATCCTTTGCCGCGTTTAACCTCATACACTGTATATTTTTATCCACCACAATGGTCAAAGTTTCAATCTCGCGCAATATTTCATGTCCATACACTACACCGTTCACAAGCTATGACCACATTCAAACACCAAATCAGGCGGCTACCCAGTATTAGAAATCTAGGCTGTGATGTAATGCGTCTTATGCTTGCCGATGAAAGAATGGCGATGACAGGTGTATGCAAAGAAAAGTACGACACATGTTTATATACGTTTAGGATTCTGTACCTGTGGTTTCGCAGTGACACATAACCGTTCTGCAGCATTGGCCGAGAATCGGAACACAGCCAGTGGGACACACCGAATGGCTAACTCAAATAAAATAAAATGCACTGAAGAATGAATTTATGAACACTGCAATGTCACGAAGGCGACCGCGGCAAGAGGACCGTACGCCCAACACGGTGGTGACGTTTTACTGTGACGGCAACATGACGCCGATGACATAACCACTTCAGTGGTGTGATGAAGACAGCACAAAACGAAAAAGCTACGGAAATGACGATGGCATGGCGACATCGACAAGTAGATAAAGACACCGGCATGGTGAGCAGTGCAACCACAAGATTACAAAACGACGGCTATATGACAACAGAGCACCTATAACACTCAGAGAAGGGAAACTGTACGTTCCACACATTGCAACAGAAGGAAGAGCCGCGGTGGCGTCGTAAACTTATGTATACGACCGACAGATGGTGCAGGCAAAATAAAATCCAATATCATTTTCATTAGACAGTGAATAATGTGAGCGCTGCTCTAGCAGCTTGTGGGGCTGGTGGCACTGGCAACTCGCTGATTTTGGAAGTTTCATTACCGCTGTCGGGTCGATATTCACGTGCATGGTACTCCAACATGGCTATAGTTATCCTTAATATATCGCCAAGTGACAAAGACGCCTCAACTGGCAAAAAAGAAGACTTGAAACAAGTAAGCTTACATTGTTTATTGTCCATGGTGAATGAAACAGTACAAGATCACAATTTTCGCGCAGGTCAGGTGAACTCACGTTGTCCGCCGCTGTTTGCAACATATAGAAACACACAGCCATTTATTTAATGGAATTGAAAGCTGAAATCGAGCGAATCATTCCCATCGCGTTCAGCGCGCCGCTTAAAGCAGGTAGAACGAAGTTTCAGATAATATTTATGCTGGGCTATCCTTGCACTTTAGGTGCGTACAGTGCTGCTTGGCGTATTTCACACTACGCGTGTATAGTCTGCGTTCTATGATTTCAGCTAGATTAAAAAAGATACATATAAAGTGGTCGGCAAAGGAAGTGTCAGCAAGCTCACACTGCAATGTACTATTCTCTTTATAATACATTGGTGAGAGGCACACAGGGTAGAAAATAACAAAAAAGTTATGCTAAATTCTTCAGCACATATAATCTGATCTCGATATTTCATCAGCGTATTTAGTGCTCAGGTGCAGGCAGTAAAAGCTTTGGCACAAATGAAGTACTCGCAAGGAACGTTATGGAGACATCAGTGCTTACAAGGATTCCTGCAAAGGTTGTGTAAATTAACAAGGAGTCTAATTAAACAGATCAACAAGCCTAATAATGCTCACGTATCTTTAAAATTTAAGTCATGGTTTCATATATTAAAACGAAATATCTCGGTTTATGTATTGAAACATGGCAAAGACATTGCAAGGATATGAAAACTTCAGTTGAGTAACAGCGGTGAGCATACAAGCCTCAGCCGGGAGCCAACGTTTCAACAAGCAGACATATTTGTGATGGCCATGACGAAGACAAGTTCCCACACTGGTGCTTCCCTTGCTAGTACACTGTTGATTGGTTAAATGTTAAGCCGAACTTACTATTGTCCGAGTATCTTTCAAAAATATTTTGGGAAGGCACTACGCTCAGGTTTATCATCTGTTTGAAGAGCAAGAAACATTGCGTATAGAGATTTGTCATGTTTGTAAACTCTAGAGTAGGCCAATTGTGTGAGCTTGCCTTGTTTAGCAACTCTTATCTTAGTGTGCAAGGCTAGCCTAGTTATTTATTTCATGCTAATTACTTATGAACCATGTAAGAGTGTCTGCCAGAGGTTCAGTCCCCATGAACTGTAATTTCCTCAAAATTGCATTGAGCGCTTTCGATCGTTTTGAATTTCTTTGCATTTTCATGTAAGGGAGCATGTGATACCGCAATAAGGCATGTTGGGCAAGTCGGTTCATACATTCAACAAAATTTTAAACTTCGTGAATTATAAACTGCGTGCGCCTCTATGTTTCTGTTCACGTCCTGTCTTCCTCACGGAGTTGAAATTTCGCTGAAGAATGTGCTTGTTGGTGGTATTGCCCGCCAAGCTGATTTGCAAAGAGCAGATGACAGAGTTTTTGCATTAGCAAGTACTCACTTGCTATCTTGTTCTGCTTGACATTGTTCTGATGGTCAGAAAGGAAACAAGCTGGGATTCAACGTGTTACTTCTTCGTTTGTCGTAAAACGGCCTTAAAAGCAAGTAAGCTTGTATGTCGAATTTTAGCATTCCCGCTCAGTGCTATACAAATCTGTGGACTGCTGCTTTCCTCATAGGGCTCCCACCCCTCTATCCCGTAAGCTTGCAAACATTTCATGGTGAAGCACATAGTTCAAGAAGACCTGTTGTCATTATGATGATCGCCGTTGAGCTCATGGTTTGACGTGGGCAGGTTGCGCACCAATCATCTCCCTTTTGTCAGTCTTCCTGAAAATAGAAATGATGAAGCCATGACTAACATGCAAGCGAAGAATGATGCAACAAATGTTTGTCCAATGAATGAACAAATCGTGGTTCTAGGTGTTCACAAACATACCTTGCGAGGATTATGGCCCTTGTTACTTCCAGTGGTGGCACATTCACTGTTAACTTGTACGTCCGGAGACAATGAAGTCCAAAGGGGTGAACAAGTATGATCAGCGTCTTCAAGGCTGGAGTCGGATGAAAACCCTTCAATTACTATGGTGGAAGTATGGGTGCATTTGTGATTTATGTCTGACTAAGTGCAGTGCAAGAAATGCTCCATGACAGAAGAGAACATACACACAAGACTGTTTTGCGTATGCATTCCATTTAATGGTGTCATTATGTCGGCTGTGCTTAGCCAAGCCTCGATTATATGACATCTTTCTGCCAGATGCTAGTAATATATTATTATGTCTCAAATGCAATGAATAACTCTACCACGGGAAGCATATTTGCCTCTAATGTGCTGCGAATTTATCGCGGTGTAACATTTATGCAGAAACCGCCAAATTATTTATGCGGTACTCCACGTTAGGGGTTCTAGCAATGTGGCAAAATAACAAAAGCCTCCCTTGAATTGCCTTTGAAGGGCAATAATTCTGTAATTATTATTGTCAGCTTTGCAGAAATTACTACAGGAATCTGTTTTATGCGATTGGCATGCAAAGGTATTCAAAGTCGAAAACGTAGCAGTGTTTTTTTACTCACCTTTGCACACGACCAAAGACTGCAAGGTTAATCCACTGTCGTTGGTAGCCTCCAAGCAGACTGTCCTCGGTTCCAGCAATGAATTTTCGCTCTAGCTAGCGCATTCTATTTTTCGAGCAACATCTCGTTACGCGTCGTGACGCTGCAGATCAATTACGATGAAAGTAGTGCAGCCGTTATGCCAGTGAAGCACCGCAATTGATAAAATTCACCGCCTTTAAACACTTTCCCTTGGTGGCAGCTATCGAATGTTGGACGCATAAACTGACAGATATAATTCATATTAAAAGAAAACTGCTTTAAAAGGAACCTGCGTGATGTTGCTCTATAAGAAAACGACCACTCTGTTCGCCAACATTTGCGCCGTAAAATTTGAACCTATAAACGGCCCGTACTACAATCTATACCGATGGGCTGCTGCTGCTTATCGCGCGTCAGCGAGGTCTCAAAACCTGTGTTGAAGTAATAAAGCACAGACTTTAATAACAGAACTTACTTAATTCCTTACTTATATTGTAAAAAACGGCATGTTCGATATGGTTGTCGGTTTTTCTTATGTACATTTATAATCAAAGATTGAACCGCGTGTGGCGTCCTTAACAGAAAAAGTACGAATTAATGCATACTACTAAATTACAGTCGCTCCACTTATGAGCTTAGGATAGAACGCTCTGCAGTTGATTTTTCGCCCTTTCTGGCGATCGCGTAAACTAGAGTCTGCGGGGCGTGATATGACGACGACTTGATGACTATGACGTCAGTGCATGTTTACTGAAGTGCTGTGCCAAAACCATCGCAGAATAGTTCCAGTGGGCCAACTAATGAATCACAGAACGTAAGAACTAACTAAGGAACGAACGAATGATTGAACGAACTAGCCAACGAAGTAATGAACAAGTGAAAGAAATAACTACTGAACGAACTAATGAACGACTGAAAAGACTGAAGGACCAAAGTAGCGAGGCCAAAAAAGCTACTCGCTACAAGGCGCAAGCACAAACATTCTACAGCGAGCGCTGCTGGGCCGCTGTTTTAGTATCATCGTCAATGACGACGCGCGCTGTACAAATACCGCCAATGACAGTTAATGTCGTCATTTCAACACCGTTTTGTCATAATGTTCCCGTTTATCATCATCGTCATCATCATCATCATCATCATCATCATCATCATCATCATCATCATCAGTAGTAGTAGTAGTAGTAGTAGTAGTAGTAGTAGTCGTAGTAGTAGTAGTAGTAGTAGTAGTAGTAGTAGTAGTAGTAGTAGTAGTAGTAGTAGTAGTAGCAGCAGCAGCAGCAGCAGCAGTAGTAGTAGCAGTAGTAGTTATAGGTTTATAATTAAATGTAACAAAAACTGCGGCCCACAATTAACTCCTAAAGATTGACGTGACGAAAGAAGAGCTTCCAAATGCCACAAACAGAAGTGAACATGAGAAAGAAGGTACATATCGCACACAATATGAAAGTTTCTAGAATCACCCACAAATGAAACCCGCGCAGGGAGAACCAAGTTACACAATACACAGGTCTCACTAATAATGCAGCATCGGCAGCGCAATCTCCCCTGCCCATAACTTTCACCTTGTGCGTTGACAAACGCCGAAGGAACTCTTCATCCCCGTAATGATAAGATAGCTCTTTAGATGACGTGGGACAAGCCCTGAGGCACGTAGCCGCAACAACAGAAGGCACATGGCCTTCTGTGACTATCCGCGCAATGCTGCCGAACTGCACCTTCTTCCGATTAGAGGTGCCTCACTGTGTCCAGATTTTATGTGATTACAAATGTGTCCCACCTCTCTATGCGTACACCTGTCATCAGCATTCTTCCCTCGACAAGCGTCACACATCGCCTTCGTCCTCGTGGCATCACTACGCGAACGTTTCACACTGTGCATCCGCCTGACCTGGTGTTCGCATTTCGGACTAGTTTCTTGGTGTGGTGAAGAAATACGAAAACTGTATGAGGTGAAGGCCTTGACTTTGCGTAAGCATTAATGAAATTACTCGTTTCATAGGATCCAGCTGCTTGCATAGTCGAAGCTTTATATTTAAGTCTAATATAACTAACGGCCTATGTGTGCATTTACCTATACACCTACTCTTCAAAGAACTTTCTAAAGTGCGCTGGATCGACATAAAATTTTTCGTTGTCCGTAATTTCTTGTTATTAGCATATCCTTGACTCGTCATTTTTTCGAACCGTGGTGCCATTACAGGAAAGAAACATGAACAGGGCGAAACGACGGCAAATCTAACGCTGCCTGCAATAGCCCTCGAATGCACTTGCAACAAGTTTTGAATTGCGCTTCGGAATAAGGAACGGACAAGTTACATTTTCAATTCATTCAGATCAAAATCTGGGGCGTGCTCCACTGAAGAGGCAGCTTAGTGCATTTGTCTAACCGCTCATACACCCACTGCGAGAGCGGGAAAAATGGCAATTTAAAGAAACATTTTGCCCTAAGCACATATCGCAAGGATGCTACACGAAGGGTTCGTTGAGCGTAACTACTTATCCTTGAATGTAGTAGGTAGGATTGTACTCACCTTATATGCTGAGAAGCGGGAAACTGGCCAGGCAGTCCGTCTCCCCGTTGTTTGCTTCATGAGCCATGGGAAAATCCTACATGCATGAGCAACCAACATTCTTTCAGTCACTTCATGACACCTTGGGAAAAGTTGTGGCTTGACGGAAGAAGCTAAAGGTATTCACACAACATGGTGGGCACTCTTGCATGCAATGACATGCGCCGAAATGTGGCAAAATGGCAGCCAAGGCGAAAGCAAGCCGCGATATCAGTGTTGGCTACATCACCCTTCAAGTACAAAGAAATTGCCGAAATCAAACAGCGCGGAAAGAATGAAGACAAATACGCTGGTGTGTCTGATGTTAGCTCCCCAATCCACTCAGTGTGGTGGTTTGATAAAGAAAGTGCGATAGAATAAGAGAACGAAACGATCTTTTGCCACGTGTGATTCTTCACCGGGCACGTGACCTTGCGATCACCAGCAGGACAAAAAACAGGTCTCATTTCTATTTTGCAATACATACTCGCCGCATCTTGTTGCCTATATATAGGCCAACGTGCTTGTCGAAGATAATCAAAGCAGAATGGATTCAAAAAACCAGTTTTTACGTAATCTTTGCACGCGTTTGGCCATGTTTAAGTGAGTAGTGTACTAAAAGCCGGATAGCAACGAATACGTTCGAGTCGGAAGATGACGACTGAAGGTCTGGCGTAAAAGCAATTAATGCTGCACTGCCTTTGAGGCAAGAGCGAATTAGGTTGCGTGCTATTGTTAACGCCTTATATGGTGCTGGATTTTGTTATACAGCAGAAGGAATGGGGATGGAAGCGAGACAACATGGCAGAATTGCCTGCAGGCGTCGAAGTTGCACTTCTGTTCGGTGGTGTAACGTCATCCGTGGGCCATCTGTAAGTTGCTCTGTAATATACTGCACTCTGCCAACACAGTTAGGTGAACGAAGACACGCGATGAACACATACAACCAACACCGCTGGTAGTAGTTTTCCTCTTTCTCTAGACTGTGTTCAGTTTTGCGCCTTAAGTATACTGCACAGTAACTCAATACAGAGTGCATGAGCACGGAGCTCTATATGCATACTGTTCGTGGACGATTCTTGGCGGCACTTAGTTACACTTACACTTACTTAGACAAAAAATATCATCGGGAACGGTTCATACCGCCTAAGCAAGCAAAGACGCAATGGTTGAACATGAAGAAACGAAAGGCAAAAATGAAGGAAATAAATAAAGAACGGAAATGAAAGACGGAAATAAACAGAACGAAAGAACCTCAAGGCATTAGGTAATCGCATTTGTCGTTGAGGAGGTTGGCCTACGAGCCCTACGTTCACTTCACACGGCGGCTCGCTGTCTTACAAGAATTCTGACCCCTCCGATCGTATAACTTCATGCATTACCACGTGTGCACTAGCCTTTTGCCTTTACGAGTTACAGGAGTGTAACGTGCTGCCGAACTTCTTAGAGGAGTGCTCAAACCATAAAGACGCACATCGCAGACTTCAGGTATATGACGTCGAAGCCGCGTATGCATTTGCCGTCTGGTTGTTCAGGTTAAAAGTTGTCTGCGATGTTCCAGCAGTCCAATTTCTTTCTGTCCTACAGTTCACAATAGGACGCTAGGCATTCACAAGGAGCAAATTTTCCTGCCGCCGCAATACCCAGTCGCTCACGATTTTCGCCACCCCCATCATCCTTAGGGCGCGAGGTTATACGACAATTTCCATCAGCGTCTTCTGACGAGTGTACTTGAACCTATTGCGCTCCCGAGGTGCGAGTGCAATATATATATATATATATATATATATATATATATATATATATATATATATATATATATATAATACAAAAGGAGCCAACAAGAAACACCCTATCGGGTGTCGCTTCCCTGTCCGTGGGCCGCCGTCACTTTCATATCAGCCTGACGTGATTAGCACCTATAAGCCCGTCTTATCAGTCGCTCCAACGTGGCCACAAAAGTGTGTGCTCGCGCGTGTCGGAGCTCGTGATACTCGCCTGTATTTGTTATCCAGAGAAGATTACCCTGAATGCTGTAATGCCGAACGCATATATTATACCACGCCGAGTATCAGAGGTAAGAATTTTACTTTTAAGGCGAACCAATTGTGTGAGTGGGTGTTAGTTCATGACAGATAGAGAAAATGAGAAGGCAGTGGTAGGACGACCACCCCAATACGTCAACGATGAAAACGACACTGAAGCACGAAAAAAAAGTTAGGGACGTCGTGGTGACAGCGACAGTAGGAACACTGCGATGATGTCACGAAGGTAACTGCGGCGAAACTACGACGCGGCAGTAAAGGCGGTGATGACTGCGACGAAGCTTGACTGTGACGCCCACTTGATGTCGATGAAATAATCTTTACATAAGTGAGACAGAGATAGCACAATAACGAGGACTATAAGATACGGAAACGGTGATCGCATAGCGACAATGACGCGTAGATGACGGCACCAACATGCTGTGCCTGACTACCATGTGATTAAAAAAGGACAGTGGTATGACGACTAAATGATGGTGAATATGACGCCGAAGGCATAACTAAAGTGCTGTGGCAGGAAGATATTGGTCGGAAACCATCGCCGATGACCGCCAGTTTAAGCGAGCACCCTGAACGAACCAACGAAAGAACGACTGGACGAGGGAAGTAATGAACAAATGGATGAACCAACGAGCTTTTTTCGTCCCACCAGTGACCACTGGCCATCCATCAAAACGGGCGTAAGAGGCAGAAAAAGCTATTCGCTTAAATGTTGCAACTTTAAACATTGTACACACAACACTGCAACTTCTCCCTGCACCACAGTAGATAGTCGAGCGGTCGACGACGTACTCATCATCGCGTCATCTCAACCACATTCCGTCGTAACCTTATGCTCAGCATATGATTGATAAGTGACATATACTCACAGGTTCTTAAGAGAACGTAACAGAAATCCCGGGGATCCACAAATAACTCCTAAACAAGGACGTAACAATACAAGGGAAAACAAAGTTCGCGAAACAGAAACAGAAAGCCCAAACTGCACACAAAGCAGAGTTTCAAGGATCGTCCACAATGAAAACAGGCAAGGACAAAAATCGCTGCGGTATGCGATACCCTGGAATCATTCTTGAAGCAGCATGGACAACGTAAACTCGATTATTCTTTTTTACTTAGTGCATCGAGAAACATCGAAGAAACTCTTTCCCATAATGATGAGATCACTCTTCAAAGATACTCAAGGACAGAAGCAAGTGACCGCAACAGCAAATGGTACTACGTGGCCGTCCGTGAGCGCATATTTCCGCAATTTCTTTCAAGGTTGCAGCTTCCTCGAATACGCATGACCTCAGATGTGTGCTGGTTCTCTGTGCGCGCAGCTGTCATCAACATTCTTCCCTCGACAGGCGTCACACACCGCCTTCGTCCTCGTGACATCACTACACAGACGTGTCACACCGTGCATCTGCCTGACTAGGTGTTTGCATATTTCGGAATACCTTCCGAACCGTGTAGTGCGCAATTATAAAAATTGTCCGAAGTGAAGGTCGTGCATAAACGTTGCATAAGTTTACTCTTTGCATAGGGTGAAATTAACTGTACGCATCGTCGTTAGTTGTATTTATATACAAAGCTTCGCTTCAAATAGATTCCAGCATGTGCCTTGGACTTGCACAACGTTTTTATTTCGGCATAGTTTTATCGTTCTTGGCACGCACCTGATTCGGCATGCTTTCCGCCGATGGTTCCACGGCAGAAACCAGCAAAAACACGAGGAAATGTCGGCAAACGTAAACCTGCCCGATATAGTCCTTGAATTTGCTTTTGGCAAGGTTTCAATCGCGTTTCAAGGTATGGCACGAACAGCTTACGTTTTTAGCGCGCCGACATCAAATTCGGCGAGGTGCTGCATTGAATTGGCAGATCCAGTGCACTTATCTAACGGTTGATACACCGACTTAGCGAGCAGGAAAAAGACGTTTTACTGCAAAAATCAACTAAAAGTAAAGAAGGCACATCTGCTACAGAAAAAAATTATTGGAGCGTAATGCTTCACTTCAAAGCAATCGAAATAATTGCGCTTACCTTGTCACCTGGGAAACAGAACTTGGCCCGGCTGCTCGTCCCCCCACTGTTCGAACCATGAGCCATGGGGAAGTCGTCTTACATGCACGAGCAGGCAGCATTCTTTCAGGCAATTTGTCGTGCCATCGAAAAAGTTGCGGCCTCACGGCACAATCTAATATTCACGAAAACAGGTAAACCCTCTAGCGCGAAATCACATCCATCGACGAATGGAAAAATGGAAGCCAACGCGAAAGCAAGCCGCGATATTACTGCAGGCTACATCGCTTGCTACTGTGGCAAAGACAATGTTGAAGTACGAGGAAGTGGCCGCAACCAGAAAACATGATAGGAACGAATTTATATTTTCAAAACGTCCGCATCAAATTCAGTGCATTACTGTACTGGGCTGGCAGCTGTGTGGATTTCGTCAAATGGTTGATAAGCCTACTTCTCGAACAGCAAAAAAAAAGCGTTTTACAGCAAAATGTGGGGAAGACACTTCGCGTAGCTGCTACGCGAAACGTCCAGTCTGCATAATTATTTCAAAACAATTGCAAGTATCGATCTCACCACATCTGCTTTGAAGCGCACCTTGACCCGGTTGTCCATCCTAGGCTTGTTCGAACCACGAGCCACGGGAGTGTCCTACAAAAATGAGCAGCGAGCGTTCTTTCTGTCAGTCTGTGGTCTCTTCGAGAAAGCGGCGTGAATTGTGGCGTGACGTCATAAGCTAAAGCTATTCACGAAATCAGATGAGCACTCTTCCACGCAACCACATGCACTGAAAAAGGGGCAACGTGGCAGCCAAGGTCAAAGCAAGCCGCGATATCAGTGCAGGCTACATCGCCGGCTATTGCAGCGAAGTCCCATTGCAAAGAAATTGGCGACGTCAAAGAACACCAAAGGAATGAAGAAAAAAGACGCTTATTAGGACGAAGGTAGCATACCAAGTTGCCCTATTTGCCGTATTGAGAAAGAAATTCCGATATAATAATAGGGAGAGAGGGAAACTGTCCTTTTCCACATGCGATTCTTTAGCGTGCGCGTTACCTTGTGATTACCCGCAGAACTAAATAGATTGGCCTTGTTTGTATCTTGCAGTACGTAGTTGCAGTATACATTTCGTTCAGCATATACTAACACCCTTAATTAGGACACCCGAAGCACAATTAATTCAAGAAATGGCCTCTTTGGAAAACTTTGCACGTGTCTTGCCATCCTTTAAGTCAATATGGATTACAGGGCGCGAAATTCGACGAAGACGTTCGAGTTGGGTGACGGCGACTGAAGGTCTGGCTTTAAAGCTTTTAATGTCGCACGTAGGATGCACTACTTTTGCCGAAGGGTGAATGAAGCTACGTGCTATTGCCAACGCCGTCTAGGTGGTCATGAACGTTGCTATATCACGGAAAGCGGGAAATAGCTGAAAGCGAGACAACACGGACATTGATGCCTGCCGTCTATGTTCTCTGCAAGATACCGCACTCGGACTATATGTGAATGGCTCACCTTTACAAAAACTGGCGGCATAATGACGTCAACGAACAAGACATGCGCCATTATATGACAGTAAAATAATGCTTTAGAAGTGGTCTGAGTATTTTTCAACTTGTTGACGCCTGTGTTGCCGGTTTTGCTATTGTGCGCCTAGGTTCAAGCGCCGCCACATACATGAGCAAGACGGCGCACGTTGCTCTTCTCGAGCGGCAACGCTTGATTTGAGTGTTTGTTTCGTCCTAGCGATGTTCTCGCGCGCTCTACACATCAATACATGAGTCTGCATACATGTTTAGAACCGCCCACTAATTACACCAACCTTACTAGGCGGATAACTGCAGTGAAGCTAGGCTCCTAGTCAAGTAAATTTCTCGAAGCGCCATTGTTCTTCCGCGTTTTAAGAGGCACGCTCGAAAACAAAGCCTCACCTTCTCCGAGGTTCGGCTTTCACAGAAGTCGCCGTGGGTGACATTGCTTGCTTGCTGGTCATGAGAAGTGTTGTTCTGTACAAGGTTGTTCCGTCGTGTCTCCCCTTTTTCTTTTCCCCCTCGTGCTTCGGGAACGGCCGCTATACAGTTCTCGAACTTTCTCGAAGACAACGAGGTTAAGCCTATAGTCTCGCGATTCTTTCCGTCGGCGTCATTTGAAGAGCGCCCTCGAGACTGTAAGCATTCCCGCGCTTCGAGTTGACAAAAAGAATTTTTTTTTAATTTACAGTCGCCTTAGCATACGCCAAAGAGAGAGAAGCCGAAATCATGCGCGCTCATGAGACATTCATTAAATTACGTAACATTCTCATTCGAATGCGTTGTTAATTCTTATTACTTGTTTTCTCCCAACAAAGGTCGGGGGTTCGAGTTCTTTAATTGATGCTACCTAAATAATTGTGTCTTAATGATCTTCGCTTTAACTAACCTCAAAGGTCGTGGGTTCGAGTGGCTCAATTGCCTCAACCCAAATTAACCTTGTTTTTCCTTTGGCATGATAAGCGGCATCGGAGCCAGCTGTGGAAGTAGACGACGACGAATGCTCCAGCAGTTGCGAGAGCGCATGTGTGCGCGAGGCGAGCTCACATTTTTCTTTTTTATCGCAGGCCACGTTTTCCACAGCATTCGAAATGTGAGCCACATAAAGCTTTCGCTTCTAAAGAAAGGCACGATCGTGGGCCTCACTTGCGTGTAAATATCGATATCAACAGCAAATCAATATCTGCCTGACGCAATTCGCGCGCTCAACTCTTATCAATCGAGCCAAACTTGCTGCGCGATCGTGTGTGTCGTAGTTCATGATACTTGACTCTGCTGTTATCTGGTAAAAATGAGCCTTATCCCTGTAATGCCCAACCTATCATTAATACTAGACGCCGAGTTTTGGAGCTAAAAAAATTAAGCAAATGAACCTAACCCGTAGCCTTTACTGGCGTTTTAATAAGCCGGAGCGATGTTTTAGTGATGGATAGTGCAAAGCAATAGTTAGTAAGAAAACTGATTACTATTCTAATTAAACTTTTGCTGATACAACATTTTAATGGGCCCTATTTTGTTCTATGCAAATGTACTCTTCATGGCCACAAAGGTTCAGCCAGCATCATGGCCAGTTGCTTTTATCTTCCTTAATATTTAATTGTGAAGAAATGTAAAAAGGAGGACACCGACCACTGAAAGATTACAAGAAAAGACGTTTCGGCTCCCCTGACGGGAGCCTTGTTCACAATGAAATCAACGACGTGCGATACAATGTTTATATGGCTTTAAAATATGACGTAGGCTTACGTCATATAACGCCTTTTATTGTATTCTTTCTGCGGTCGGTGTCCTCTTTATCCTTCTTCATGATGCCTCTCGAGCAGACGGGCTTCCGTCAAAACCAAGACTTCAATATTTAACTGTGTCTGGGCATCACGGGATTATTAAGCGGCGAGATATTGCTTGTATATAATACGTTTTTATGGAGTAACAATTAAGTTTAAAAAATTTAATTCACTAAATATAATTGCTATTTGAATGACTGTAAACGGAAGTTAGAGAAGTCAGTGGCCGGATTTTTATTAATTATGTCATAAGAAGCCAAGAAACAAAGACACAAAGTGGGCAGTTGTTTTTTCAAACACTTACATTTCCGTTAGTTTATAATTTCTTTAATTCAATGAGTGAGTACAAGCAAGTTGCAACCTATGTTGTCATTGCCGTTATTGTTTGCTGGCTTCTTATGTGAGGGGAAGTTGCAATTTCACAATAAAGGTAAGCCAGGGCTTAAAGTTAGAATAGCAGCTTGGGCTTGTTGGTTTTCCATCCTGCTAGTAGCAGCGCAAAATGTAGACAAGGGACGAGACAAGAAGACACCACAAGCGCTGACTTTCAACAACGTTGTTGAAAGTCAGCGCTTGTGGTGTCTTCTTGTCTCGTCCCTTGTCTACATTTTGCGCTGCTACTAGCAGGAAGGGCTTAAAGTGTAGCAGTTCATTAGAATCATTGCGCCTTGCAATGTTTCGTGAAATGCCGACTTTAATACATGCGACGACATGCGATGCTGCCCCAGCAACTTTTCCATAGTGCGTATTTGCGCTGGCTGCATGAACGCATTTGCCGCAACAGCAAAGCATTTCTCTGCACATTCCGACTTTCGATGCTGGCGCGAGCCACAGAGTTTCAGAACTGCACTTTCAGTCCTAGCTGAGATCAGCTCTGCAATTACGCCAAGCGTTTTGAAATAAGTCTTCGTTACTGAAATTAAGTGTCTCTAGTTCCGTTTCCTGAGCTAAATGAAAAAGTTATTCTGCACGTGGAATATACTTCCATTGCTTTGTGGCACGACCGTGTGCCACAAAGCAATGCAGTTATATCTATTGCGTAGATTAGAATTTCCGCCACTTGTACGAAGTGTGGCCAGCAGTAATTATTTTCTCAAGAAACCACGTCTTTTTTCGTTTTGATATATTATTATAACGAGTCTGAGGTCTACGTCGCCGAATAACACGGAAATAAGGCAGCGAACAATTTTTTTATCGACAAATACACTAAGTAGTTGATTTTTTTTTGATAACGCACTGTCTCTCTTGCATTCATTTCACTTCACACTCTTTGAGCAGTCCACAAACCTTAACTGAGTAGTCATACCCAGTATATTCATCAAATTTACGAATGCTTGCGACCACAGAACACCCCAAAACTAAGAGGCACCGAATGCATCGTGCTCATATTCCTGTGTCGAGTAGATTAACAACTGGCAAAATCTTGCAACTGTGTTTTAAGAAGTGAGACACCACAAAAATAAGTGGAAAAAGGATTGGAATAGTACTCGCCGTCGACGCCTGGTCCCGCCCATGGCCGGTAATGTTTAGGCCGTTACAGAAACGCCGGCTGGATTCCGCAGCTTTTCTAATGCTCGTTTCGTCTTCCGCTGGTCTCGGCGATTTGCCTTTTCGTAAAGTACCCTTAAAACAGAAAATGAATGTGGTTACATCCCCCAAAGCAAGGTAGTGGACCGACGCCCACCGCTGCCATAGCGCCATTTGCAAACTGAGAGGCCGGATGTTCTCAAGCAAACCCAACTTCCGGCAAGCTTACAAACAAAAAAATCAAATGCGCGGATTTTACGCGCCGAAACAAAATCTGATTACGAAGCCACGCCGTAGCAGATACCATAAGAATAAGTTTTGCCCCTGGTGTCTCTTGAACGTGCGTGCAATCCATTGCGTACGCGAGCGTTCCTGCAGTGTACCAGAGCCGCATTCGAACCCGCGACCTCGTGCAGAGCAGCGAAACGCCTTAACCACTGCGCTACCGCGGCTGATGCGCCTCGCGTTTTATTTGCTGGGAATGGCAGCTTCAGCGTTTCAATTGCTGTCATTGTGGCGCAGAAGCAAACAAACCGCGCACAACCGCTAGCAAACGTGCGCCGAGGCCGTATTAATAACGCCATATATCCCGCACAAACAGTGCGAGCTAAACATTACCATTCCACAGTAGAAAAATAGCAATATGCTAATTTCTTGATAAGTAGCCTGCTAAACCACGAAAGACCCGATGACGAAAGAAGTGTGTGGTGCACGCGCCAGGTTGACGTGACGTCATCTCTTTTTAATAGCATCTGCTCGGGCTTGTTTAATTTTTCGCTGATAGTTATCGACTATTTCACATTCTAAAAGAACGAAAGAGCGAACTCGGAAACATTTAAGACCATTTAATGGGCCAGAACGACCGAAATAGCAAAATATCTTAAAATCCGTGACGTCACACTGACGTACGACCCTGTAATTTACGCGCGAAATTTCCAAAAAAACTTGCAACGCCATTTTTTTCTTTTCTAATGAACACCCTATCAAGGCGAAATTAAAGAACATGCAGTTTTAGCGAATGCTTTATTCGTCTAAACTTATTTACAATATTTTTAGTTTCGCTTTACACAGAAATCGTTGCGTTACCTCAAAAAGTATCATTATATCTTTAGGAGTCGTGTCTGTATGTACAGAAAATGGGCTTTGAATAAAGTACGATAACATCTTAATGAGATGCAGCCTGTGAAATTAGAATGAAAAAAAAAGATTTTAGGCAAGTTGGTGTGAAAGAGGTTGAGCGATGGGCGGCACATACGCACTGAGTCAAAATATTATCAAAGAAGTTCATTGAGGGTCGGCACATACCATCACATAGCCAGTTACCCATGTTTGTCCGTAGGTTGGTTCATAACCCTGTTCCTTCAGGACAGTTTACCGATACTTGACTCATTAGGTCACGAACTACCCCATGACCCAAGCTGGTATAGAACAGGTTTGATAAGCATAAACAAACCAATGGGCAGACGAAGATATCGCAAGCTTTGTGAAGTTCTAAAGGAGTACTAACCGCAGTAATTAAAACGTACAATCGTAACAAACTAGAGTTCACGGAACTGCAATATCGTCGTGTCAACGCTTTGTATTGTGCTTTCACATTTTTAGAAGGCTCAGTATTGAGTCTGTGGGCTAAATGGTTTCCGAGTCGTTAATTCAAAATGACTCTGGGCCCAAATTCACCGGAAACACCTACTCTTAACTCATGTTTTCGCGTTTGCATGTGTGCAGCTTCGTTTAAGGCAACGACCAATGACAAGGACGGGTGGAAGCGTTACGCCGAATGAGCTTGCATTACCGTCAGTCACGAAGAAACCTGGAAAGGCTATGTGTTTCGTTTGCTGCAGCTTTAAATTATGGTTAAATATTCCATTGAACTCGAGCATCATGACGGACGCCGTAGTAGGTAGCTCTGGACTGATTTTTACCACACATTATTGGCCCTTTTCCCTGCGATTCTGTGGACACCTCAGTTGCCTCTGCGACCTCCATATTTACAATGCATCCACACGATGCCGGTGCGGCGCAGCAAACCTTCGTTTCGACGGATATCGTGGACGGTGACTGTGTGTACGACAAGAAGTTTTGGGCGCAGCCTTAAAGGACATGCGAGTGCTTTCAGAGCTCATTACGCCTTTTCTAAACGGCACGAGCAGCGTACACCGTGCTTGTATTAAAAGCGGGGCTGCAAATGCATTCCAAGGTGTTGAAACTTTCCGCTTATCAATTAAATCCAGTTCAGTTTGTTCTACTCTTCGTTCTTTATTTCGCAAGCATTTTGAAGCTGTGGCTTGTCATGCTTCTGCCTCAGTAAAGTACCTCGGAACAGTCACTATCCGATTGTTTATTTTCAGCCTAAATGCTCTCGTATGTGTTCCGTTGCGAAAGATTTGTTCTTGTTGCACATGAGGCTTGGAACGTACATTTTTTCTGCTTTGTGATGGCTTTTTGCACAACAGACCTATGATCACTCGTCAATTGCTTACTCTGTCAACCGTCAGGAAACGTTCAGTGTCCAAGATTCGTGTGTTGTCGCTGTAGTCACCGTCAATCATGCTTCGCGGCTATGATTCGAGTGTGCGCGCATTCTCTTATGCTTGATACGTTGGCGGTAGAATGGCCGTAAGTTTGCGTGTTAGTAGGGATGGATGTGCGTAGATAACGTGCGAGAAACGCAGAATGCCACTAAGTGGCTCTACTCCTTTTGTAACAAGCGGCACTCACAATTAATTTACGACGTTCCGGGGTTGAAGTCCTTTCTTTGGAGGTTAGCGATACAGCACTGGCGGATGAGCGATCTTTCTTCCTCCAGAAAAGCAGTGCATCGCCAAGGGCCGGTAAATAAGCAGTCCTGATATAGCAGCGGCACACAGATTGAGTCCGTTCCTTAATATGAGAATCACTATTTTTGCAGCCAACGGCCGCACACGACTTCCCTCTATCGTTCCACATTTTGCATCGTAAATTCAGCATATTGTGTTAGAGAACACCCATTTGCATTTCGGACGGCCCATCGCACAGTAACAAGGCAGCAGCAGTAATGGTTTCGTATTCGTGCGCTTTCGCTGACGCAACGTGCTGCGCGCCGCCGAGAACACCATCTCGTTCCTCTAGAGCAAAATGCTTCGTGAAAAGAGTCAATACGAGAGGTGAGCGAAGTACGTAGAGAAGGCATATTTCACTGCTTGGGTTCTGGAGTGGGAAGTGTACCCATTAAAGGGGCGACACAAAGCGATCATTTGCTCCTACCTGAACATTTTTTGCACAGCAATGGCCACATACATCATGGGAACGATGCGGATACTTTCACGCTATTTTTCGATTATTTTCACTTGTCAGGCAGTTCACATTTTCTGCTTTCTTTGTACCGAGTTTTTGTGCGTTCATCATCATCATCATCATCATCATCATCATCATCATCATCAGCCAGGTTACGCCCACTGCAGGGCAAAGGCCTCTCCCATACTTCTCCAACTACCCCGGTCATGTACTAATTGTGGCCATGTTGTCCCTGCAAACTTCTTAATCTCATCCACCCACCCAACTTTCTGTCGCCCTCTGCTACGCTTCCCTTCCCTTGGAATCCATTCCGTAACTCTTAATGACCATCGGTTATCTTCCCTCCTCATTACGTGTCCTGCCCATGCCCATTTCTTTTTCTTGATTTCAACTAAGATATCATTAACTCGCGTTGGTTCCCTCACACAATCTGCTCTTTTCTTATCCCTTAACGTTACACCTACCATTCTTCTTTCCATAGCTCGTTGCGTCGTCCTCAATTTAAGTACAACCCTTTTCGTAAGCCTCCAGGTTTCTGCCCCGTACGTGAGTACTGGTAAGAAACAGCTGTTATACACTTTCCTCTTGAGGGATAGTGGCAACCTGCTGTTCATGATTTGAGAATGCCTGCCACACGCACCCCAGCCCATTCTTATTCTTCCGGTTATTTCAGTCTCATGATCCGCATCCGCAGTCACTATCTGTCCTAAGTAAATGTATTCCCTTACCACTTCCAGTGCCTCGCTACCTATCATAAACTGCTGTTCTCTTCCGAGACTGTTAAACATTACTTCAGTTTTCTGCAGATTAATTTTTAGACCCACCCTTCGGCTTTGCCTCTCCAGGTCAGTGAGCATGCATTGCAGTTGATCCCCTGAGTTACTAAGCAAGGCAATATCATCAGCGAATCGCAAGTTACTAAGGTATTCTCCATTAACTCTTATCCCCAATTCCTCCCAATCCAGGTCTCTGAATACCTCCTGTAAGCTCGCTGTGAATAGAATTGGAGAGATCGTATCTCCCTGCCTGACGTCTTTCCGCGTTACTTCATTGAATAAGTTCCAGCTCACCCAATTCCTAATTTTTGGTAGTGATATCATTGGTCACGCAATATAACTGTGGCATCGCTAGTTACAAATTTTTATTTCTTTAATTTTTGAAATAGAATTAGGAAATAAACATTTCCAGTGTCTTCTTAATACTTCATCCCTAAGGACTACAAGAAGCATTGGCATACTCAATTTTAGTGTGTGCGAAATTGTTTTATAGGCAATTAGCAGAGCGATAAACAATGGAAAGATCACCTTGCCGGCCTGGCTCGTACAGCAGGCCACAGTGTTGCCCAGACCCTTGGCCCGTTGACGACACACGAAAGGTCAGTGTCGTCTTCGCCCGACAGACGCGTGTAGGACATGACCATGTCAATCTTGTGGGGTTCGTTCTCGGCACCGATGAAACAAAAAAGAAAAGAAAGGACATCGTATGCCCATGTGAGAAGCACGGTGAAAGAGATGAAGACACGGGACCTTCACTTTCTTCTATACACCACCAGATAGCGAGCTAGGCACAGATCCAGAAACGCTTTCAGCTCTATACTCGCACTAATCCGGTGTGATCGCCTCTGAAAATTATCGCCCGAGCAGTGATAACCCATAACACAAGATGTCGCTCCCAAACCTCTGGTTGCCCTCGCCTCGATGATAGTTCTTCACCTACATAGTCCTATGTACAGCAACGCCAGCTTAAATGCAAAGGTACGGGCAATGGTCCTTTCTGGCAAAACATTAATATGGGGATGGACAGTAAAAAAACACAGGCAAACGCGAGTGAAGCACACTAACATAGCGTCACCCTATACAAATGAATCATTCTGAAAAGGAGAGGACAAGTACTATGTGTTATGAAAAGGACAAATCGAAACGGAGGAACAAGGAGCGAAATTGTAGGTTCTACAGAAGGGCTTAGACGACACACTCCATGATACCGCAATTGCTGACGTGATAGCAAAACCGAACCCATGTGATGCGAACACATTGCAAGCCCAACCGCAATATGTTTTTTACGGAAAAGAATTAGTGGTGTAAGGAAATTTGAACACATAAGATGGAATCAGCTGCCGCAAGCCAAGTGTTATACGAAATTGCTGGTAGAACAACACAAATACATTCATAGTGATGATAATGACAGCTTAATTTTTTTTCCTGCGGGTTGGCTCCCTATACTTATTGATGCCCTTTCTTAAGGTCGCCTTCAGCAACTAATCCTATGAAGTGCAATGGGTAACCAGACGAAACGAAGAGGTGAGTTTGGGCAAGAACTAACAAAAAGCGACAAATACTCGTATAGAAAGGAGATATGCCGGTTGGTTTGGTTGTGCCTGAGCGTGGAGCAGGTTGCTCTAGCGCAATTAAGGTGTCCCAGAATTATAGTGGGTTCATCATCATCATCATCATTATCAGCCTGGTTACGCTCACTGCAGGGCAAAGGCCTCTCCCATACTTCTCCAACTGCCCCGGTCATGTACTAATTGTGGCCATGTTGACCCTCCAAACTTCCTAATCTCATCTGCCCACCTAACTTTCTGTCGCCCCCTGCTGCGCTTCCCTTCCCTCGGAATCCAGTCCGTAACCCTTAATGACCATCGGTTATCTTCCCTCCTCATTACATGTCCTGCCCATGCCCATTTCTTTTTCTTAATTTCAACTAAGATGTCATTAACGCGCGTTTGTTCCCTCACCCAATCTGCTCTTTTCTTATCCCTTAATGTTACACCTATCATTCTTCTTTCCATAGCGTCCTCAATTTAAGTAGAACCCTTTTTGTAAGCCTCCAGGTTTCTGCCCCGTACGTGAGCACTGGTAAGACACAGCTGTCAAGACATAGTGGGTTATAGTGCACTTTTTTTCAATTATCTGTCTGAAGTTTGCCCTATATTCTTGCGCATGGCTTGTACGTATTTGCCCATTTTTGCACTATCAGGGTATTTGTATTATATTACAACCTAGCAAAGTCTTAACGCTTCTATGTAACAAATGTAATATAGTGAACTACTGATAACATTTCGACCAGTAAGCCCCGTGTTGCACGACCATCAGGATAGCTACAAGGCATCCTCCAAATCATTCATTTGTGTAAAACAATATTTCTTCTTTGAAATATTACAAGAGGTGAAAAGCACAACTAGGCTCCCTTTCCATTCCTGTAACATTTCTACGGTTTCCAATGTCCCATTTTCGCAACTGCGATCGCTTGGCTATGCTCATCGTAAGAACAAGAGTCGTGAAGTAGGATAACGTGGTTTCTCGAGTAGCAAGATGAACAACAGAAATTAAACACATGTTTTGACTAGCAATTGTTGGGTTTTCTCAGAACAACGTAGAATACATATCAGTGCCTAACATATAAAGAAAATACGGCAGACAAAATGTAGTAAAGTACAAGAAGTGAATCTATGGTTTGGTGTCGAATTTCGTTTCCTGCCTTGTCACGCTGTTGTGCAACCTGCAATTAGCCAGTCGGCCCAAATTCACATTGATAAATGTCTGATTCATGACAGGGGAAGAAAATGTGCACATCCGATCCACTTCTTGGAATGTATGTTAAGCGAAGCTGAATTGAAGCGTGTAAATAAATGCTACGCATCAAACGGTGATGTATAAAATCGTGCTTACTTTCAACCATTGCAGCGTTTAATCTCGTACGCTATGTTTATCCACCACAATGGTGACAATTTCAAGCTGCTGCAATACTTTATGTTTATGGAATACACCGTTCTCAAGCTATGGCCAATTTCCAACCATAAATCAGGTGTCTACTCAGTTTTAGAAGTCTACGCTGCGATGTCACGTGGATGAAGGCTACTTATGCTTGTCGATGCAAGAATGGCGATGACAGGTGTATGCACAAAAAAGTATGACATGTTTAGATACGTTTAGGGTTCTGTACCTCTAGTGTCGCAGTGGCACACAACGGTACTGAAGGATTGGCCAAGAATCGCCACACACCAAGTGAAACATACCGAATCAAGTGCACTAAAGGATGACTTTATTGTAATGAGCTTATCTATTATGATGTCTGTGTGTTTCTAACATATATATCCGCTGAGGTGCCGACCGACCCAGCACCAGCAGCCGCGCCAAACACCGGAGGGTAGAGAAAAAAAGGGTCCAATTTATATGTAAATATTAGCGCTACCTGTGAATTGCGCGTATAACGTAAGTCCTACTACACTGTTGAGGTTCTTTACATGAATGTTACGCTAGTCTCCACTGTGTGGGTAGCCTTCTGCATGCACCCTAAGATGAACCTCCATGCTGTGTTACCAGATGATTCAACCTCTCAGTGTAAGGCGAATAATTTGTGTATGAATGTACGTGTGCGCGAGTGTGAGAGAAAGGTACACAAATTGAGATGGCAAAGGTTTAACAAAGACCACACATGGTCAACGATGTCAACGGTATTGAAGTACGACACAAATGGCGAGGACTTCATGGAGAACGTGATAGCCCGAACACCGCGATGATGTCACGAAGACGATCGCGACAATACGACGATACGCCCGACAGGGCGCTGACGTTTTACTGTGACGGCAACAAGACAGCCCGAAACCACGAAAAAGCTGCGGAAACGATGACGATAACATGGCGACATTGACAAGTAGATGATGAAGACACCGGCCTGCTGAGCAGGACAACCACAAGGATTACAAAACGATGGCGATATGACAACCGAACACCTATAACACTTAGAAAAGGGAAGCTGTACCTTCCACATTACAACGGAAGAAAAATAGCGGTGGCGTCGTGAACTTAACCATACGATCGAGAGATAGCACAGACAAAATCAAAACTAATATCATCATCACTACATAATGAGCAATATGGCCGTTGCTTGAGCGCCTGGTGGGGCTGGTCGCACTGCCGACTCGCTGATTTTGGGCGTTTTATTACCGCTGTCGGGGCGGTATTGGCATGTACGGTACTCCCAACATGGCTACACTTATCTCTATTATATCGCCAAGTCACCGAGGTGTCTCAACTGCCAAAAAAGAATTTCACACAAGGCTTACATTCTTTATTGTCAATTTTGAATGAAGCAGCACCTGCTCATAATTTCCGCGCAGGTCATGTAGACCTCATGTTGTCAGCAGCTGAGTTTGCAACATATAGAAACAAGATAGCCATTTATTTAATGGAATTCTAAGCTGAAATCGAGCGAATCTTTCCCATCTTGTTCGGCATGCCGCATAAAGCAGGAAGAACGAAATTTCAGACAACGATATTCATGCTGGGCTATCCTTGCACTGAAATTGCGTACAGTGCTACTTGGAGTGTTTCACACTATGCGTATATAGTATGCGTTCTATCATTTAAGAAAGATTAAACATGAGAAAAAGTGGTCGGCAAAGGTTAAGCGTCAGCAAGCTGGCGCTGAAATGTCCGATTCTCTTCATAATACAATGGCATATATCGGCATATCGTGGCATATCGGCATATACCGGCATATATCGTGTGATCTTGATATTTCAACAGCACATTTAGTGTTCAGGTGCGGCAGTAAAGGCTTTGACACAAATGTAGCACTCGCAAAGAACGTTATGTAGACAACAGTGCTTACAAGGACTCGTGGAAAGGTTGTGTGAATAAACTAGGAGACTAATTAAACATATAAACAATTTAATTAATGCTCACAGATCCTTCGAAAATGCTATTTATGGTTTGATGTTGTAGAACAAAAATCTCGGTTTATGTATTCAAACATGGCAAATACGTTGCAAGGAGATGAAAACAATTGAGCAACAGAGGTGAGCAAGGGAAGCCTCAGCCTGGAGCGAACGTTCCAACAAGCACACATATTTGTGATGGCCATGACGAAGACAAGTTCCCACAATGACGCTTCCCTTGCTCGTACACTATTGACTGACTAAACGTTAAGCCAAACTAAGTATTCTCCGAGTATCTCAAAGTTTGGGGGGAAGGCACTGCACAGATTTATCATCTGTTGTTTGAAGAGAAAGAAAAATTGTGTGTAGTGATTTGTCATACTTGTAAAATCTGGAGTAGACCAGTTTTGTGAGCTTGCCTTTTCCAGCATCTCTTATCTTAGTGTGCAGGACTATCCTAATTATTTATTTTATGCTAACTGCTCATGAATCATGTAAGAGTGGCTGCCAGAGATTCAGTCACCACGAACTGCAATTTCCTCAAAATTGCATTCAGCACTTTTGATAGTTATAAATTTCTTTGCATTTTCATATAACAAATTATAGTTTTAAGGGAGCCTGTGTCGCTGAAGTAAGGCATGTTGTTTGGCAAGTCAGTTCATAATTTCAGCAAAATTTTAAACTACGGGAATTCTAAACTGTGTGTGCGTATATATTTCTGTTCACGTCGTGTCTTCCTCACACAGTTGAAATTTTGCAGAAGAATGTGATTGTTGGTGGTATTGCCCGCCAAGCTGATTTGAAAAGAGCAGATGACAGAGTCTGTGCATTAGCAAGTACTAACTTCCTATCTTGTTCGCTTCTGCTTGTCATCCTTCTGATGGCCAGAATAGACACAAGTTTATTTATTTATTTATTTTACAATACTGCCGCTCTCAGCCGAGAGCCTAGCAGACGGGCATGAACACTTTCTTTTCCCTACATAAATACATGTGCGAGCTACACAAAGAATGAATAAGCAACATTATTCAACAAAATACAAAAGATAAGGTAGATAAGCTATACAACACAACACTAAACAAAGCAGAATAAAATGAACAACCGGGGCATATCATAGTCAAAGCAAAAACGTGAAGTATTTGGAAATAAACAAGTGTATACATTTTTTTTCTAAGTACTGTTAGTTGAACATAAAGAGAATAGGGAACAAACATGAGAAATTGTTAATAATCTCTTGTGATGAGCTCCAGTTGTGAAACGAACAGGGATAAAGAATTTGTCGCTGTTAATGACGAGTTAAGTTCATTCCATTCTCTGATTACTCGAGGAAAGAATGAGTACCTGAATGCGTCATTAGAAAAGGAATGCTCGGTTAGCGTATGTTCGTGTTGATGCCGTGTTATTCTAGATTGCGAATATGAAATGTACCGGGTGATATCAATCTTATACCGACGGTGCAGCATTTGAAACAGAAATTTGAGTCGACCTTGTTTCGCTCTCGTCGATAATGTGTTGAGGCCTGAGGAAGCTAAGAGACGTGAAGGTCAGTCAGTAGTACGATATTTGTTATGAATGAACCTTGCGGCTTTTCTTTGTACACCTTCAAGTTTAGCTATGTTAGTTGCTGTGTAAGGAAACCAAATTGTGTTAGCGCATTCTAAAATAGGTCTCACAAATGTTTTGTAGGCCAGAAGCTTAACGTTCGTTGGAGCGATCTTTAGGCGTCTTTTTAGATAAAATAGCTTTTGTAGTGCAGTAGTTGTAATGTTAGTTATGTGTGTTTCCCAATTGAGGTTAGATGTCAGCGTTATCCCTAAATATTTCTGTTGCTCAACCATGGAAAGAGGCGTGCCATTAACGATATAGGTGCAATGAGAGGGTTGCTTTTTTCTTGTTATTGTCATTGCCACTGATTTATTGACGTTAATAGACATTTGCCACTGGGAGCACCACTCGGCTAGCGTGTTAAGGGAATCAGAAAGATCGATATGGTCGTTATGGCTGTTAATTTCTTTATATATCACGCAGTCATCCGCGAAGAGTTTGATTTTGCAGCCTATATTATTGGTTATATCGTTAATAAAGATCAGAAATAACAGCGGCCCGAGTACCGAGCCTTGTGGTACTCCAGATGTGACAGGAACGACATCAGATGGCATGTGGTCAAACATAACAAATTGTGAGCGGTGTGTTAGAAAAGCTGTTATCCAAGCAGAAACTTCTCCTTTCCCGAGGGCATGTTGGGATTCAACGTGTTACTTCTTAGTTTGTGATCCGACGGCCTTAAAAGCAAGTAGACTTGTATGTCGAATTTTAGCATTCCCGATCAGTTCGATATAGAAGTCTAGACTGCTGCTTTCCTGATCTGGCTCCCACCATTCTACATGGTAAACTTGCAAACATTTCATGGTGAAGCACTTAGTTCAAGAAGACCTGTTGTCATCGTGGTGACCGGTGAGCTTCTTATGGCTTGACGTGGGCAGCTTGCGCGTCAATCATCTCTCTTTTTTCGGTCTTCCTGAAAATATAAATGATGAAGCCATGACAAACATGCAAGCAAAGAATGATGAAACAAATGTTTGTCCATTGAATGGACAAATCATGGTTCTAGGTGTTCAGAAACATACCTTGTGAGGATTCTGGCCCTTGTTACTTCTAGTGGTGACACATTCACTGTCAACTTGTTCGTCGAGAGACAATGAAGTCCAAAGGATAAAAAAAATATGAGCAACGTCTTGAAGGCTGAAGTCGGAAGAAACCCTTGGATTACTATGGTGGAAGTGTGGGCGAGTTTGTGATTTATGTCTAAGAACAGTGCAAAAAACGCTCCATGACAGAAAGGCACACACACGCACACAACACTGTTTTGCGTATGCATTTTTTTTTTCATGGTGTACTTGTGTCGGCTGTGCTTAGTCAAGCCTCGATTAGATGGTAGTTTCTTCTGCCAGATGCTAGTAC
This sequence comes from Dermacentor andersoni, assembly GCF_023375885.2. Classification (NCBI taxonomy): domain Eukaryota; kingdom Metazoa; phylum Arthropoda; class Arachnida; order Ixodida; family Ixodidae; genus Dermacentor; species Dermacentor andersoni. The sequence continues at coordinate 102,229,344 of NC_092824.1, forward strand.
TATTTTATTGTGTCTCAAATGCAATGATTCTAATTGTACCACACGAAGTTACTTTGCCAATAATGTGCAATAAATGTAACATTTATGCAGAAATAGACAAACTATTTATTATTCATGCTGTACCCCATGTTAGGAATTTTATGAACGTGGCAAAATAACAATAGCCTCGTTCGGATTGCCTTTGATGGGCAAAAGTTAAATAATTATTATTACCCACTTTGAAGAAATGACTACAGGAATCTGTTTTATCCGCCTCGCATGCAAAGCAATTTAATGTTGAAAACAAAGCACTGTTTTTTTACTCACCGTTGCATACGGCCAAAGGCTGAAAGGGTAATCCGCTGTCGTGGGTAGCCTCCAAGCAGACTGGTCAGTTCCACCAATGAATGTTTGCTATAGCTAGCGCATTTGTTTTTTTTTTTTTTTTCGAGCCCCATGTCATTATGCGTCGACACGCGGCAGATCAATAACGATGAATGTAGTGCAGCCGTTACGCCAGTGAGACACCGCAGCTGATAAAATTCACCGTCTTTAAACCCTTTCCCTTGGTGGCGGCTATCGAAGTACGATGCAAAAACTGGCTGAGATATTCATAAAAAGATAACTGCTTTAAAACGAGCCTGCTTGATTCTTCCTTTAGGAAACGCCCACCCCGTTCGCAACATCTGCCGTAAAATTTTAATCGATTAACGGCCCGTACTCCAGTCGATACCAATGGGCTGCTGCTTATCGCACGTCAGTGAGGTCTCAAAACCTTTGTTCAAGTAATAAAGCACAGACTTCAAGAACAGAACTCCAATATAATTTATTGCTTACTTATTTTGTAAAAAATGTCATGTTAACTATGGTTGTCGATTGTTATATGTTCATTTATAATCAAATATTCAGCCGCGTTTTGCGCCCCTAGCAGAAAAAGTACCAGTTAACGTATACGACTCAATTAGAGTTGCTCCACTTATGCATTTATGCTAAAACGCGCCGCGGTTGATTTTTCACCCTCTGTGGTGATCGCTGAGACTTGAGAATGTGCGGGGCGGGATATGACGACGATGTCATCACACTAACATCAATGCATGATTACGGAAGTGCTGTGCCAAAACCACCGCAATATATTTGCAGTGGGCCAACTAATGAAGCACTGAAAGAGAGAACTAACTAAGCAATGAACTAATGATTGAACGAACTAGCGAACGAAATAATGAACTCAACGAACTAATGAACGATTGAACGAACGAAATAATAAGACTGAGTGATCAATTTAGCGAACGAATCAACAAATGAACGAGCGTTTTCCTTGCAGTGTCCAAACGCCTACCACCGAGCATCCAAGAAAACGTGTCACACCGTGCATCCGCCTGACTGGGTTTTATCATATTTCGGAATACCTTCTGAACACGTGTAGTGCACAATTTTTTTTATTTTCCGAAGTGAAAGTTGTGCATCGACAATGCATAAATTTACTCGTTGTATCGGATGAAATCAATAATTGTGCACATCACCGTTATTTGTGTGGTATTTATACACAAAGTTTCGCTTCAAATAGATTCCAGCATGTGCCTTCGACTTGCATAACATTTTTGTTTTGGCATAATTTCATCGTTCGTGGCATGCACCATATTCGGCATGCTTTCCGCCGATGGTACCACGGCAGAAACCAGCAAATACACGAAGAAATGTCGCCAAACGTAAAGCTGCCGGCAATGGTCCTCGAATCTGCCTTTAGCAAGGTTTCAATCGCGTTTCGAAATATGGAACAAACACGTTACGTTTTCAACGCCATCAAATTCGGCGACGTGCTGCATTGAATTGGCAGATCTAGCGCACGTGTCTAACGGTTGATTGTTTTACAGCAAAAATCAACCAAAGGTAAACATGACACAGCTGCGACAGAAAAAGTTAATTGGCCATATTTCCTTCATTTCAAAGCAACCAAAAGGGTCGCGCTCACCTTGTCACCTGGGAAACTGAACTTGGCCCGGCTGTTCGTCCTCCAACTGTTCGAACCATGAACCATGGGGAAGTCGTCCTACGTGCACGAGCAGTCATCATTCATTCAGACAATTTGTCACGCCATCGAAAAAGTTGCGCCCTCACTGCACAATCTAATATTCACGAAAACAAGTCAACCTTCTTGAGCTAAATCACATCCATCGACGAATGGAAAGAATGGCAGCCAACGCGAGAGCAAGCCACGACATTGGTGCAGGCTACATCACTTGCTACCGTGGCAAAGGCAACGTTGAAGTACGAGGAAGTGGCCGCAATAAAAAAACGCGATAGGAACGAATTTATATTGTCGACAGGTCGACGAAAAATTCTGTGGCATACTGCACTGGACTGGCAGCTGTATGGATTTCGTCTGACGATTGATAAGTCTACTTCGCGAAAGCAAAAAAAAAAGCGTTCTACAGCAAAAGGAGCAGAAGACACTTCGCACAGCAGCTACGCGAAACGTTGATGTGCGTAATTATTTCAAATCAGTTGCAAGAATCGATCTCACCGCGTCTGCTGAGAAACATGGCTTGACCCGCCTGTCCATCCGCGAGTTGTTCGAACCACGAGCCACGGAAATGTGCTAAAATACGAGCAACCGGCATCCTTTAAGTCACTTTGTGGTCCCTTCGAAAAATCGGCGTGAATTGTGGCGCGACGTCAGAGGCTGAAGCTATTCAGGAAATCAGGTGAGCACTCTTGCACGCAACCACATGCACCGACAAAGGGCAACGTGGCAGCCATGGCCGAAGCAAGACGCGATATCAGTGCAGGATACATCGCCTTCTATTGTGGCGAAGTCCCAGTGCTAAAAATTGCCGAAGTCAAACAACGCCATAGGAACGAATAAAAAGGCGCTTATTTGGACGATGGTAATCTACCAAGTACTCAAATTGACGTTTTGAGAAATAAATTTCGATATAGAGACAGGGAGAGATGGAAACAATATTTTGCTACTTGCGATTCTTTTAACGTGCGCGCTATCTCGTGATTACCAGCACAACTAAAAACATTGGCCGCGTTCGTGTGTTGCAGTACGTAGTTGCAGCATATATTTAGTTCACTATATACCGACATCCTTACTTAGGACACCCGAAGCATAATGGATTCAAGAATCTGGCTCTTACGTAAACTTCACACGTATCTTGCCATTTTTAAGTCAATATGGCTTACAGGGTGGGAAATCCCACGAAGACGTTCGAGTTGAGCAACGGCGGCTTACGGTCAGGCGTGAAAGCTTTTAATGTCACACATAGGATGGACTACTTTTGCCACAAGTGTCAATGAAGTTATGCGCTATTGTTAATGCCTTTCAGGTGGTCATGAATATTGCTATATCGCGGCAGGTGGGAAATAGCTGAAAGCGAGACAAGACGGACAGCGCTGCCTGCCGTCTATGTTCTCTGTAAGATACGGCACTGGGCATATATGTGCATGGCTCACCTTTACAAAAACTGGCGGCATAATTACGTGAACGAAAATGACATGAGCCCAATATGGCAGTGAAATAAAGCTTTAACAGTGGTCTCACTATTTCTCAACTTGCTGGCGCCTGTGTTGCAGGTTTTCATATTGTTCGCCCAGGTTCAAGCGCGGCCGCACAGGCGTGCAAGATCGTGCACGTCGCTCTTCCCGAGCGGCAACGCTTGATAAGAGTGTTTGTTTTACCCTAGCGAGGGGCTCCCGTGCTCTACACATCAATGAATGGGTCTGCATACATATTTAGGGCCGCCCACCAATTACACCAACCTTGCAAGGCGGATAACTGCAGTGAAGTTAGGCTCCTGTTCAAGTAAATTTCTCGACGAGCCATCGTTCTTCCGCGTTTTAAGAGGCAGGCTCGAAAACAAAGGCTCACCTCCTCTGAGCTTCGGCTTTCACAGAAGTCGCCGTGGGTGATACTGCGTGCTTGTTGGTGATGAGAAGGCTTCTGTAAAACGCTGTCGCGTCGTGTCTCCCTTTTCGCTGTGCCCCTCGTGCTTCGAGAGTGGCTACTATGTAGTTCTCGAACTTTCTCGAAGACGACGAGGTTGAACCTGGTTACGCGATTCTTTCCGTCGGCGTCATTTAGGAGCGCCATTGAAAATATATAAGCACTCCCGCGCTTCGATTTGTCAAAAAATGAATTAAAAAGGCATGCAGGCATGCTCGTGAGCCTCGCTTGCGTGTCAGTCGCATTCAAATTTATATCTGTCTGACGTAGTTCACGCTGGTAACTCTTCTTATCAGTCGTGCCAGTGCGCCCGTACACGTCAATGCTCGCGAGACTTGACTGTGTAATTATTTTCTCGTAAAGATGAGCATTGACCCTGTAACGCCCAACGTATCCTTTATACTAGATGAGTTTCACAAGTCAAAAATTAAATTTAAGCAAGTGAACCCAACTCGTAGCCTATACCGGCGTCTTTAATATGCTCGAGCGAGGTTTCAGCCGTGGATAACGTAAAACAGTAATTACTGAATAAATAATTACTAAAGCTTTTACTAAAGCAATATTCTAATTCGGTTTCTTTGCGCAAATGTACTCTCCATGGGCAGAAAGAAAGGCGAACATGTTGATTTTATTTACCTTATTATGTAACTTCGCTTGGGCATTGCGGGACTAATTAAGCGGCAGGATATTGCTTGTATACAACATGTTTTTATGGAGTAACAACTTATTTACAAAATCTAATTCACTAACTATATAATTCAGATCAGTTCAGCTCAGTTTGTGTCCTTAAAGGCCCCCCTTTCAGGGGGTGTTACATAAGGGGTGGGAAAATATTTCGAATAACAAAAAACAAACAGCAAAGATTATTTAACATTGAAGGTGATCAGTTACGTGTTCTTGGAACGTAGATAATGTAGCGATGGAGACAATGTCATAGCGTAGGCTGTTCCAGTCTGTAGCTGGTCTAAAATTTAATGAAGCAGGAAACGTTGTAGCGTGTGATTGCGGACGGGCAACTTGAAATGGATTACTTGTGCGGTAGGATATGCATGCTGCGGCTGTGATATGCGGTGTTTGATTGATAGAAGAATAAAGAACTAATCAAGAAGAACGTGGCTAGTAATGCAGCGACGATAGGAGGGGAACGGTAGTCCGGATTGTGCTTTAAAAGATGAAATACTGACGTCGCATGAATACGAGGCATGAATGAATCGGACGGCACAATTTTGAATGGCTTCCAATGTTGTGATTAGATACGCTTGATATAGGCTCCAGATGTCAACTGCATAATCTAATTTGGGTCTTAAAAGGGCTTTATACGCGAGCAATTTAACATGTGGTGGGACAAGGCGAAGATGGCGCTGCTGAAGTGATGTTACTAATATGGGCACGCCATGATAAATTGAAAGAGAGGGTGACTCCTGCATATTTATATGATTGTAATAGTTCAATCTATGCGTTAGAAATTGAATAATCAAAGCGCTAGAGATTGTGACAGCGAGAGAAAGACATGAGTTTATATTTGGTAGGATTGAGGGACATAACGAATCACTGCACCAATTTAGTACGCTGTTAAGACCTGCCTGGAGGGTATGTTGGTCATGACAATTAGTAATGGTGCGGTAAAGGACACAATCATCAGCGAACATTTGAATACTAAAGGAAACATGCAGGGGTAAGTCGTTAATATATATTAAGAACAGAAGGGGACCAAGGAAAGACCCTTATGGAATGCCTGAGGTAACTGGGAGGGGTTTGGACAGATGACCTGTCAAGATAGACTGACTGAGAACGATTAGTTAGGAATTGTTCAATCTATTTAAGAATATTAGGATGTAGGTTCATCTTCGAAAATTTTAGTAACAGACTGTGGTGAGGAACATTGTCCAAAGCTTTTGCAAAATCAAGAAATATGGGGTCAGTTTGCATGTTACAGTCAAGATTAGTATGGAAGTCTTTAAGGAATAGTGCTAGTTTGGTTTTGTAAGAGAAGCCCTTACGAAATCCGTGCTGTGGATGAAAAAATTCGTTCGAATCCAAGAAGTTCATAATTTGCGAGTAGATGATATGTTCCATGATTTTACAAGGCACACTAGTTAATGAAATAGGGCGGTAATTCAAGGGTAAGACTCTGTTACCTGATTTGTAGACGGGAACGACCTTGCCCGTTTTCCAACCAAGCGGCATAATTCCTGAGGAGAGTGACTGTCAAAACATGAGACATAAATACGCTGCACAAATTGATTCCACATTTTTCAGGAGCTTCGAAATAATAAGGTCACTACCAGCCGATGATGAACGCTTCATATTTTGAATTATGGATGAAATGCCTTCTTCGAAGAAGGTGACAGGCGGCATGAAAGTTTCTTAATAAAGTATGGCCACTGTGAAGGCGCGTCAAAGTTCAGTAGTGAAGACAGACGCGAATGTGTTGTTAAACATTTCTGCACAATCATGATCAGTAACTGCCTCGTGTGAATCTTTTGTCACTGTGATATCGGGAGGATGCGTAGAATTTAATACTTGCCAGAATTGCTTTGGATTCGTGATTACTAAGTTTGCTACTTAAATGACCGCAAAAGGAAGTTAGAGAACTGCAGGGACCAATTTTTATTGTTATCATAAGAAGCAAACATAAGTTATAAGTTATCAAGAAGCCAAGCAGGCAGTTGCTTTTCAACCACTTATATTTCCATTAATTTATCATTTCTTTCATTCAATTAGTGACTCCTAGATAGACTGGCAAGTAAGGTCCCCTTATGTTGTCCCTGTTGTCTTTGTTTATTAGTTTCTGATGTGAGGGGAAGTTGTGATTTCACAATAAAAGTAAGCCTTAGAACGACAGAAAGCTGGGCTAGTTGGTAAGGATTCATTATGCAACAAAGAGGTAAGGCGTGCAGCCAGGACACAAGAGTAGAGAAGTGGACGGCGTTCGTGTTTTCCACTTCTCTACTCTTGAGCCCTGTCCGCACGCCTCACCTTTTTGTTGCATAATGAAAAGTAAGCCAGTGCTTAAAGTGTGAGAGTTTATTAGCAGCATTGTCTGTTGCATAGTTACGTGAAATGCGGATTTTAAAATATGCGACGACATGCAATGCTGCCCCAGCAACTTTTCCGTAGTGCGTCTTTATGCTGGCTGGGTGAACGCATTATCGTAACAGCAAAGCATTTCTTTGCACATTCCGCTTCTCGATGCTGGCGCGAGCCACAGGATTTCATGATTGCGCTTTCAGTCCTAGCAGACATCAGCTCTGCAACTACTCGACGCGTCTTGAAAGAAATCTTTATTACTGAAGTTCAGTTTCTCTGGTCGTGTTCTCTGAGCTGAATCAACAAGTTGTTTTACATATGCAATATACTTCCGTTGCTTTGTATTGCGCTGTAGTACTTGTATCGACAATCATTGCATAAACTAGAATTTCTACCATTTTTATGACGTGTAGCCAGCAATTATTTTCTCAGGAACCTCCTTTTCTTATTATTATTATGAATTTGAGGTAGATGTCGCCCAATAATATGGGCATAAGGCAGTCAACAATTATTTATCGACAAATACGCTAAGGAGCAGGTTTCTTCTTTTCTTTTTAAATAACGCACTGTTGCTATTGCGTTCATTTCCCTCCACATTCTTTTGAGTAGCCCTCGACCTTTAACTGAGTAGTCATAGGCCGTACATTCATCCTATTTACGAATGTTTGCGACCACAGCACACCCCAAAACTGAAAGGCGCCGAATGCATCGGGCTCATAATACTGCGTCGAGTAGATTAACAACTGGCGAAGCCTTGCAACTGTGTTGTGAGAAGTGAGACCCCACAAAAATAAAGGAGAAGAGGATTGGAATAGTACTCGCCTTCGACGTCTGGTTCCGCCCATGGCCGGTTGCGCCCAGGCCATTACACAAATGCCGGCTGGATTCCGCAGCTTTTCTAATGCTCATGTCGTATTGCGCTGGTGTCGGCAATTTGTCTTCTCATAAAATACCCTTAAAACAGAAAATAAATGTGCTTACAGCCCTCAAGGCAAGGTAGTGGGCCGACGCCCTCCGCTGTCCAAGCGCCATTTGCAAACTGAGAGGCCGGATGTTCGCAAGCAAATCCAACTTCCGGCAAGCTTACTAACCAAAAAAAAAAAAAATTCCGCGGATTTTACGCGCGGAACCACGACCTGATTATGATGTGCACGCCGCAGTATACATCGTAAGAAAAAGTTAAGTCCCCTGTAGTTTCTTGAGATTGCATGCAATCCGTGGCGTACACGAGCATTCCTACATTGCACTGCAGCCGGGTTCGAACCAGCGACCTCGTGCACAGCAGCGCAGCACCTTAACCACTGCGCTACCGCGGCTGATGCGCCTCGCGTTTTATTTGCTGGAAATAGCATTCCCGAAGCTATTTCTGTTCGAAGTATCAGCTTCAGCGTATCAGTTAGTGTCAGTGTGGCGCAGAAGCAGACAAATTGCGCACAGCCGCTAGCAAACGTGCCCCGAGGCCGTAATATTAGCGCGATATCCCGTACAAACAATGTGAGCCTTGTTAGTAAATTACTATTCCACAATTGAAAAAAAAAACAATTATATATGCTAATTTCGGGAGAGGTAGCCTGCTAAGCCAAGAAAGGCCCGAAGACGAAAGGGCGGTGTGGTGCACGCGCCAGACCACCGTGACGTCATCACTCTTTAATGGCTTGTGCTCGGGCATGGCTAATTTTACACTCATAGTTCTGGAGTATTTCGCATTATGAAAGAACGAAAGAACGAACTCGGCATGTTTAAAAACCATTTTATGAGCCAGAACGACCCAAGTAGCGAAATGATATTTTCAAATTCGTGACGTCACAGTGACGTCCGACCCGGTGGCTTACGCGCGAAATTTGAAAAAAAACAAAAAAACTTCGAACTCCATTTTCTCTTCTAGTAACCAACCTATTGACCCAAAATTAAAGAAATATAGTTTTTATGAATGCTTTATTCGTCTAAACTTGTTTTACAGATTGTATTTAGTGTCTCTTTAAAGATAGATCGTTGATCAGGCAGAAAGGGTCGTTAAATAGCTAGGAGGCGTGTCTCTAGGTACAGAAAACGGGCTTTGAATAAAGTAAAATAACATCTTAAGCAGATGCACCCTGTCAAATTAAGAAAAAAAAGTTTTTTAGTTGTGCTAAAGCTTGAATCACTGCCCTGCAAAATTCCAGCGACTCCAGAATCGAACCCGTGACCTTGTGGTGCGCAAGGGATCGGCGTAGCCACTGCACTACCGAGGCGGACGAAAGAAGCTGCGCTCATTTAGGCTTTTTGGGGAAAGTTACCGGTTGGCTTAGGCGCTGCTACGACGCAAGGAGCAAATAGGAGGGAGGCTCTCGACTTTCTATATATTTTATTGAGGGGATATAAGGAGACGTTGGGAGAAAAGTACGGCGCAGGCGACTTCTTCGCTCTTGAATGCAGCATCAACATAACGTGCAGTTACAACAAGGTTGCGTTATCACACACAAGTCTAAATAGCACCCAGACATTACAGAGACGCGCTTAAAGCAATAATGCGAGCAACAGCATCACATAATAAACCCTGAAGCAATGGTGTCAGTTAATTTAGACCACCCGAGGTAGACCCAAAGCGCGAATATACGCTTGTTTTCGCGAAAGCAACACACGGAATGCGGCCCGGGCAGTCGGCAATCGAACCTGCGACCTCGTGCCCAGCAGCAGCCGCTTGATTGAAGAAAATGTTTGGTCGTAAAGGCTATACTGAGCTGGAAGAATTATTTGTCGGCATGGAACCTACTGTCCTGGCTACTTCACGAAGTGCCGTCTTCAACGAGTTGAGCGCAAGATCGGAACCGAGTGTTTTAACATGCATTCGCTGTTTTCCCTGCTTTCACGTGTAGCGTGTACAGCTTGCCTGCTATACGTAACGTTCTAGAGTCATTTCCAGGATAATGTCGAAAGGAATTATGTAAAAACTTAGAACCCTAAAGGAAACACGGCATCTTGCGCTATTTCTACATTAAGCACATATATGCCCATGAACGGTGGTCAGGTCTTTCTTTTTTTTTTTTAGAAAGATGTAGTACGCATGCACATTAGTCTGCATAACCTATCGCAGGCGATGGTACAGGTGTGTTTGAACGCAATTCTTATATAAAAAGATACTGGCAGACGCCACTGACTTTTTGGTTCCATTAGCTCAATTACTGCGCACAGCAATTGTACGAAGGCAAACGCCTGCTGCTCCCCAGTGGTGGGGTAGAGCAGTGATAGCGCGAGCTGGCGTGAAGTTTCTGTCTATCACGGTGCCAACTCGCACCGGTAGCGCCGCACGGAACGGATGACCACGGCACCCGACATGACTCGGCGGTCGGAGAGGCACGTGATCAGTTCTGCATCGGCACATGAAAGTACGCTCACGCGAAACATGGGTTCACCTGGCAGAACGAGGGTAGTTTTTCTATATTTTTTCAATGTTTGTTTCTATCCTCACAATCACCATGCCGAAATCCTTTCTTTCGTAGTTCTGCGTAGCCTTGTAAATCCACTCAGCCGAGAATGACACCGTAGAGAAAGAAATTCGATAAGAGCAGACACTCCCATAGAGTCCCGCGGCCGAATCGACTGTAGCGCACCAAGCCGCCGGCATTAATACCTGAAGCACGCTTCCGGTTTCGGTTCTGGGCGCGCGCGTTTTGAACGGCACTAATACGCGTCACACCGGCTGCGCAGATCGGCGCGGCATTCTTTCTTTTTTTTTCTCTTCTACTGCTCAACCGCACTCGGTCTGTGCGCTATCGTTTTATTATTTAGCAAAAATTATTGTGAACGATCTTTACAAGCCTCCATCGAATCTGTGCAGCGTGAAATGTCATAAAGTAGATGCAAGGCGCCTTGTGAAATGAGGGAATGTTTATTTTGCTCTGTGTGAATGCTTGTTCCGGGCTTTTTGTGCATTCATCCAATGTTGTGGCACCACGTGAGCAGCAGTAGTTCCCGTACGAAGCTCCACCGGACGGCATCAGCTGAAAGAAGTAAATTATAAGCATGTGTCATTTTAGTATTTAAACCTTATAGGAAAACGGCGTGTAGAAGCGAAACGTGCTAAATGGGTGAATTGGCGGTATTACAAACAAAAGAAATTCGCTATTACATACATGGCGTAGAAAGTACCCGACTCCTACTTAAAGAATAGCATAAAATGTGAAGAAAACATTTGGCTTCCAAGCATTCCCCCATTCCCCGGCATTATTTCCTGTACTTTAAGAGCACAGATACGCAGCCGACTGCGCGTTTTCAATACAACTTGGCCTCAGCCGAGGCGATGGTACGCTACGTACACAGAGGTGGCTACAACACAGGTTATAAGCCGGACCGTGCTAGACGCTCTCCGGATGCCTTCTACTCGCACTAAAGACAAATGCGAGGGGGGGGGGGCAAAGCCAGTTCTCATTCGTTCAGAAGACAGAATTCTTGAGTTACAAGTTCCTGGTTTTCACAGCAAATCTATTTATGTAGACCCTGCGCCGCCGTAGCCTGGCTTCTCTAAAAAGGAGCCACGTGACCTAGCGGCAGAGGAAAAGAAGAACTCAACAGGGGCACTTGGCGGCACTTCTTGCGGCAGCAAGAAGTACCGGCAGCCACGACAAACCAATCCAATCAATCGTCAAAACGATTGCAGCGCCGCCATATTCAGCGGTGGGCCTTGAGCCCAATATACAGAGCTTTGGATTAGTGGTTCCGCAGATTCCATCCCAGGTAAAATAATGGGAAGAAGCTTCCTATACCATAAGGATCAGCGCAAGAAAGGGACGGAGCAACTTGCAACCCAAAAAGAAGCACGGCAAAAGCAGACAGAAATCTCACGCACAAGAAAAAATATAACGCTAGGAGAACTTCAAAGAAGCACAGCTAAAGCATGCTAACTACGCGAAGCACGCAAAAGTGAAAATGAGGTGAAAGAATGGTGAAACAAAATATTTACAATATAGACTGCTTGCGAAGTTTGACTTGCATGGTACAACACTCGGCGTAACTAACACAGCTTTGCTGTTCGACCATCTTCATGCACTGGAAGGGGCGGTGATTTTTAGTTCCTCGGCGTTATCTTTTGCGCACTCTGCCAGCGCCAGCAACACACTCCCGTGTTATCACTCTAGGCAATCGCTCGTCGCGCTTTCGACCATCGTGAATACCGAAATAGTGCATATGTAGTTGCGGGGCCATAAAAAGCGCTCCGAGCATGTCTCACAAAGATTCAATGCATGCCAAACTAACCTTGTCACCACCACCGAGCTGCTTTTCGCTAACTGCGTCGCAACGCCAGGCGCGACGAGCGTGCCTCATAAGTTTTCCCAAAAAGTAACGAAATTAATTGCAGCATTGTTGGGGGTACCAGAAAGCGTCGCAAACTTGTCCCAGTAAAATTCAGTACACGCGAAACTGCGTCACACGGTCTACCTGCTTTTCGCAAACTGCGTGACAACGCCAGGCGCGGCGAGCGTGCCTCAAAAGTATCCCAAAAATTCAGTACCCTTCCACTCTGTGAAGAAGGATGACCAGCGAAGCTGTGAATGTGGGCCCCGTAATGGGGAACTGCACCTCTGCCGCGGGCAGTACCGATATTGCACTATCTTCGGCATCGGCCCACGTATGGGGAGTGCTTAACGCCTGCTTCACGCACGCCGCGGGACGGCCCGGCGTTGCGCTATCTTCGGGATCGGCCCACGAATGAGAAATCGTTGGGCTATGTCCGCGGGGAAGAGATCCGCTAGAACCTAGCCATAAACAGCTTCGCTGTAAAAAGTAACTAAATTAATTAGATTAATGTCGGGGGTCAGAGAAAGCGTCACGAACTTGTCTCAGTAAGGTTCAGCACACGCGAAACTGCGTCAGAAGGCCGAGCTGCTTTACACTAACTGCGTCACAATGCCAGGCGTGGGGAGCATGCCTCTAAAGTATCAAAAAGTAACGAAATTCATTACATGAATGTTGGTGGTCAGACAAAGCGTGACGAACTTGTTCCAGCAAGAATCAGTACACATGAAACTGCCCGCGTCCCACGGCCGAGCTGCTTTTCGCTGTGTTATAAAGCCGAATGCGGCGAGCGTGCCCAAATATTACCGATATTAGTTACAACAATGTTAGGACCCACAGAAAGCGTCCCAAACATATCCCAGTACAAGTCATTAACTCAAATTGACTGCGCCAGGATGGGTAAGTATCGGTGCGCGCCGCAAGCCTAATTGCTTCAAATGCGTCGCAAACTATCAAATGACGTCACTCATCTTGCCGTAGTCAAATATGGCACTGGGGCCGTATCGACACCGAGAGCCCAACAAACCAGGCTACAACCAAAAAAAGAAAAGAGACGGTTCGCCGAACGTGTTAACAGCGCATGCGCAGCAGCCAGCCTCGCTCTCTTCGGTGGCGCGTCTGGCGCATGACGCATGCATCTGGCTCGTCTGGCATGCCGTTAGCTTGTTGCTAGGTAACGCAAGAAAAATTAGTCGCAAGGTATAAGTTAATTTGTACGCAAATCCTTCCAGTTCTAGCAGGAAAGATTAAAAAAAAATTAAACTAGATCTCTTCAGATCCTCTTTTTTCGATGCTCTCAGAAGCTACCGGACGGCATTATTAATAGCGTGGCGTATTTCCTGCTGCCAATTTTTCTATCTCTGTGGTGACACCTTGAGCTCATCTCGCCGCTAGCAGAGGCTAATTAAGTGGGTGGGGGTGTAGTAGTAGTTATAGTGCACGGCTTCGAGACAGCTTAGCTTTGGTTAGATTCGTCACTCCAACACGCATTCTTATAATTTGTTTATGTAATGAATATCATTAAAAATGTGCGCGAACAGGCTAGCAGGCTAAGCGCATTCAATAGCTAATGAAGTGGTTGCTCTCAGTAACACTAGTAGCTTCTTGCTGCGAACCACAGTTCCGAGCTAGGAAATGAGCCGATCATATTTACCTGTTTTCTATAGTCATGATCTGAGCTTAGTGCGGCACACGCCTTACCTGAAGTTAAAAAAAGAACAGATACGCTTAGTATTAGCGATCATATCCACTTGTCTGCGGTAAACACACCGCGTGGGGGGGGGGGGGGGATCGAACCAGTAACCTCGCCTTCACCATATCAGGAAATTTGATCACCGCTAGTCGAGACCACTCGGCTACAGCTGGGACACTTCCTACGGGTGACCAGCAGGCATCGTGAGCTTGATCCGGAGACCACGTTACAAAAACAGCAATCTTGAAACAACAGTGTGACGAGTGCAATGTGCATTCTAACTTTTTCTCGCGATGTTACGGACCAAACAAGCCCCTGTTTTCCAAGTTAAACTTTGCCTGTTCGTTCTTTACGGGAGTTGGAGTGAGCCACTTGCGTTAATAACGTTATAACACGCTGAGAGTTATTTCATGTTTAATTACACTCCATTCGAAGCAACGAACAACACCTGGTCCCGATGGTATTCCTTATGAGGTTTTCAAGAACATGGAAGGAGCAGCTCTCGACGCACTTCTTCAGGCTATTAATAAAGTATGGGAGACTGGAAACGTTCCACCTGATTGGAAGCATTCACTTGTTGTCGCGATTCCGAAACCAGGCAAGTCTCCAAATAGCCTGTAGTCTTTACGCCCAATTTCACTAACCTCAACTGTCTGCAAACTCGCTGAAAAGATGCTGGCCACACGAGTTTCCTCGTGGCTTGAACGCCACGATAAATATCATCCTGCTCAAATTGGATTCCGTTCTTACTTGGGAACTGAAGACGGCCTTTCTATGTTATCAGACGATGTTTTACAGGTTTCTCCACACAGTCATGCTGTGCGCACGGTAGTAGCAACAGACATAACGAAAGCTTATGACAATATCGACCATGAAATCATTATATCTAACCTCATCGACCTGGGACTTCCACCGCGGGTGATAAGATTCATCTACTCATTCCTTCAGAATCGCACATTTGCGATTAGAGTAGATGGAAGGCAAGAAGGATATTTCACATCGAACAGAGGAGTCCCACAAGGTTCGGTTCTGGCTCCTCTTCTCTTCAACGTTGCTTTAATACCTCTAGCCTGGCAACTACATCGGATTCCGGATGTGAGGTTCTTAATCTATGCGGATGACGTCACTTTGTGGTCCGTGCATAAAGATATATCTAGACAAACTCAACAGCTTCAAGAAGCCCTTGATGTGCTGAACAACTACGCTCGGAAAGCAGGATTGGACATTTCCGCCCTAAAATCAAGCTATGTTGTGGTGGCCAACAAGAAAGGACACACAAGAATCACGCAGCACCCCTTCACATTTAGACTCGGCGCAGTGACAATCCCTGAGGCTTCTGAGGTCCGCATACTGGGTCTCGATATTCACCAATCGGGCAGTGGTGCCCACTGGCTCCGTAAAACCAGACAGAGTTCGACAAAAACACTTCACCTTATTCGTCGCATTGCAGCAAAAGCAGCTGGAGCTCGTACTGACTTAGCTCGACGGTTGGTGCGTGCAGTCTTGCAGCCACGAATTTTATATCAAGCACAATTTCAACGGCTGACTTTGGCACAGCTGGCACAGTTGGAGACGATTAATCGCGATGCTATGCGCACAATCACAGCACTGCCCCGCATCACTCCGATACCAACCTTACAGGAACATGCCCAGCTCAACACAATTGCAGAGCTAATTTTGCAACGTGAAATAGCACGTGAAATAAAAAAGCAACTTATTCCGGCTGTCGCTGCGTTGCATGCTCATTTTCACCGCGGCTCTCGGATTGACAATCAGCCCTATCCAATGCCTCCCTGGGAATTCACCAGCATCACAACTAATAAGCCAACGAAGTTACGACGCAGCGATACAACAGGTATTATTGACGAACACAACAACGTCGATGCATCATGCGTTAACACCTGCAAAGTCTATACGGATGCTGCCATTCTCCCGGACGGCGGAAGGACATCATTCCTGAGTACTACGCATAATTTCATCAGCGGCCACCACCGCTATTTATCTACGGAAGCCAGCGCTCTAGTAATGGAACTTCAAGCCATCCATGACGCTGTGCAAGATGCGACATCTAAGCTGCCTACCATCAAGCAACTAGATATCTTCACTGACTCTTTAGCGGCTATTCAGGAACTCAAGAAGGTTGATAAGGCGATGGAAATCTGCGAGAGAATACACACTATGAATAGTAAGACAGCTACTTGCGTCAAGGTACAGTGGATTCAAGGCCATTCAGCAAACCCTCACAACATTGCTGCTGACCAGCAGGCACACTGCCCTCCTTATCCTGATCCTCCACCTATTCCCCTCCCACCCCAACCCCGTAACTCGCTGCGAGCCCGTAAAAATGTTCTCCGGCAGGACACACGCGCTCTTATCCCACCGTGTGTCTGCTCCCTCCCCCTTCATCTTACTAGGGCGGAGGAAGTTGTGCTTAGGAGGCTTCGGGCCGGGGTGGCCCTTACACCGGCTGTTGTCTCAAGGTGGAACTGGTCGCATTTACCACTGGGTGCTACGTGTCCATACTGCTCCATTCCTGTGGTGGAATCAGATGCATACCACCTAATATGGACATGTACGGGTTTACAATCGGAACGCTCGCGTCTCCTACTGCAAGCCGGCCTCCGCTACAGTGTGACAACCAGCTATGACCGCTGGATACATGACAACACATTCCACAAAACACTGCTTCAATTCATACACAACACAGGCCTCACAGCACACATATAATACACATATACGCTCCAAGAATTATGCCTTAAGGGCAAGCCTCTATCGCAATAAAAAAAAAAAAAAAAAATTACGCTCCAAAACGCCTCACTAGGAAACAAGCTTTTGATAATATAAATCTCCCGCCAGTAAAATGTTTGCATGGCAAACTTCTGCTAGTGTTTATTGAAACTAAAGTACGGAATAAAATAAAATTAAGTTATGGGGTTTCCCGTGCCAAAACCATTTTCTTATTATGAGGCACGCCGTAGTGGGGGACTCCGGAAATTTTGACCACCTGGGGTTCTTTAACGTGCACCTAAATCTAAGTACGCGGGTGTTTTTCAATTTCGCCCCCATCGAAATGCGGCCGCCGTGGCCGGGAAAGTACGGAATAGCCTACCACATAAAATTAGGATAACACAGAACTTGTTAAGATAACTGAAAATGTATTACCTTTAACTAATATGTCTTGCTTCCTGAAGTGAGTGGTTTTTCTGTTTTGATTTTGTCAATTGTTGTGCAATTCTTTTCCACCTTGTAGACTTGTGCTTATTTTTTAAGTGCTGTGTATTGGTATTCTATTATATTTACCAGCTCAAGAGCCTCACCGCGACGTCTGTGCTGAGCTGTGCTCCTGCAAGGGCTGCAGAAGACAGTGCCAACTTTTCCCGTCTTCAAAAAGGACCACTTCTCTATCTATCTATCTATCTATCTATCTATCTATCTATCTATCTATCTATCTATCTATCTATCTATCTATCTATCTATCTATCTATCTATCTATCTATCTATCTATCTATCTATCTATCTATCTATCTATCTATCTATCTATCTATCTATGTCTCTGTAACGTATCTTCCTACTTCTTTTTTCTCCCTTTTTCTTCTCTGCTGTGCGACATGTTTTTGTATCTCCTCGTAATTAACTCCTATTTCGCTTTTCGCTGTATTATTGCACTGACATTTCTTCAAATGTGTTCTTCAAATATATGTTTTTCAAATATATGTGTGTGTGTGGCCCCGTAGCCAAAGGCTACGGGGCCACACACACACATATATAGGCCGCAATATATGTGTGGCCCCGTAGCCAAAGGCTACGGGGCCACACATATATTGCGTACCTTCTGGAATAAAGTGACGCGCAATAAAGAACTCGGAACCTTACCGTCGTTTCTTGACTGGCTGCTGCAGCGAGGTGAAAGCAGATTCACTCAAGCTGGCATAATCCCACAACATTCCTGTCGGCAAAGTAGTCCGTTTAAAAGTCGGCTCCCTTAAATTCGTTTATTGAATAATGCAAACACGGATCTTCGCGCGAAATGCATCTGTATGTTGCCTCAACGACGAAAATTCACCCGGATCCACACTCACCCACCACGCGAACTGTAGCAACCGCACCCGTGGTTGCCGCAAATTATTCCATGTGCTCCATAAGCGGGGTCTGTTACTGGAATTGGCGTGGGATGAGTAGGCAGCACGTCTTCGCTGTTCGGGAGAACGTCGGTGGGAGGCAGCTGGCGGGTGCTCGCCGAAAGCTCGTCAGCGTTCCCGTTGACGGGCTTGCTTAACACGCGCACCGGTAAGTATTTCGTTGTAAAGTTGAAATGGAAACATCACAGAGGTTACAGGTAATGGACGTGAGCGTCGCACCGACACCGAAATGGCTACATTAAAGATATACTTTCGTGTCAGTGCCATGCGTGGTCAGTTGACAGAATGCGTCGCGGAATTGTACGCATCGTACTTCAGGAAGCACTGCACCGTGACAGCTGTCTTTGGCTCAACAGATGTAGTGGACAATGACATAACGAAGATTAAATAAAGTGCAAGTCCGTGTGTGCGTCTGTGTCAGGATAGCCAGTTCCGTTATGGATAGCAAATCAGTGCTCACACACTTGTGCCAAATTTTGAATATTAATCACTTCCATTACCTGCCTTGTTGGTGTCGATGTCGGCATAATAACAAGAACTGGCGGGCGGAACAGGCGAACACGCATCTGAAGTGGAAGCGAACGCATGAGAATCGCAAACGCAATACGTAGGTTAGGGCTGCTCACCGGGAGTACGCGTCAGCTGCACTAAAAGACAAGACACTGCAAGTAATGGGCTTCACCACACCAGATGTCGTGAGAAAAACAGGCTAGTTTGGTCAAAAGCTAAGCATCGCAATGAATAAGCATGTCCTCTGTGCTGTCGTCTATATCCCAGTCCTTTCACTCCTTCATTGCCCACTCTGGTGACAGTCTTTCAGTTGTCAGTAGCCTCGAGGAAGATGATTAGGACGTCGTATGCAGTAATTTTGCGCTCTCTCTCCCTTTCGTTTCAGTTTTATATTTTAATAAACGGTAGAAGTACATACAGTTTGCACCACGCAAAGGCTTCACTGCAAGACAAGATACTGCAAGTAGTTGGCTTCACTACAGCACAGACCGTGGGAAAAAATTTTTGGCTTGATTTTGCGAAAAATAAGCCCCGCACTTATAAATAACGCCACCTTTTCAAGTTTCGCGCCACCAAACTGTCTCCCGTCTTTCTTTTAAATGACAATGCAAGTACGAACTTTTGCGCTGCGCATTGGCTTCACTGCAAGGCAAGACACTGCAAGTAGTCGGCTTCACTACAGCGCAGACCGTGGGAAAAAATTTTTGGCTTGATTTCGCAAAAGATAAGCCTCGCACTGTATAAGTAACGCCATCGTCTCAGGTTTCGCGCCACCAAACTTTCTCCCCGTCTTTTTCCTTTCCTCTGTTCTCGCCCTCCCGTTCGCCTCCTTTCTATTAGACTGCGCTTTACGTCTCGGGACGTCACGTCTTCCTTTACTTTTATTTTTTTAATGTGTGGGCCTGATTCATCGTACGGCCGTACATCGGGGTTCACCCGTCTCCGCGGCGTAAAAGAGTGCGTAAGGGGGTGCTACGTCACGTGATGGTTCTAGTCCAATAAGAAGGAGCAAAATACAAGCCCTTGCGGCGGGGACACGAGAAAGTAGGCACACTGGCGCCAATTTTAAAAGGCGGTTACTGCTTACTGGGACAGAAAACGACGCAAAAAAAATTTCCCGCGGTATGTGGTGTGGTGAAGCCCACTTCTTGCAGTGCTTTTTATTGCAGTGCAGCCTCACAAGACACGAGCACTTTCCCGCAGCCTTGATGATACATATTGCTGTGAGGCACACGCACACTCGCACATGTAGTTTACATTTTTGTGACGTCAGTCTTAATACTATGATCTGCCTCGATTGTGACGTGAATACAAGTCTTTAAACCTGAGGCCTTGATAGTTTAAGCGATAACCCGAAACACAAATTTATTTGTCCCTTGTAGACGTAATTAGTGACAACAGTTATTTTACACTGCTACAGTGCGTTTAAGGGAAGGACAATCGGGATCATTACTATCGTCAACATTCGAGCGGTCGTTTGAAATGGCGAACCATTGCATGGCTTTGGAGCTTCTTTACGCAATCATTAATTAAATACGAGCAGAAGTACATAAAAAAAGTAACGGTAAAAAAATAAAAGCGCCGTATTCGAACCAGCGACCTCGCGGTCATCTTATCTGAGTGTATGATCAACGTTCGTCGAAACCACTCAACCACGAACTGAATTAATACGATGGCTCAGCAACAGGCTTATATCGATAATTTTACGTTTCATTTAGCGACCACGCTACCAAAACAGCAATTTTGAACAAGTTTTTGGCCTTTTCGTGAGTAGCTGTTGCAGTGAGCTGAAAGCGGACCCATTTGAAGCGCGTGGAGACCTTACATTACAATCGCCGCAGTAGTTCCCTAGAAAGTAGCCTTTTCTTTCTTTGCTCAGAATGCTTCTGAATACCGACGCCCTATTTTCCTAGACTTCCATATTTCAAACTTCGCATTCCAATTTGGAACAAATTTTTATTGGTAAAGAACAGTGCGGCTCATTCGGAATGCGGGGATAGACACAGGAGTACCAATTACCTCTGACACTCTTCGTTTCCAAAAAAAAGTGAGATAGCGATAGGGGAGAGAGAGGGAATGTTACGTCAGGCAACTAATCATCGCAAGCCAACCTTCGATGATGATACACCAGCTACCCCAACTATAAATTCCCCTATTGTGAATTTCGTAGGAAGCTTTATGGTTCTTGGTAGCTTTTATAGCGACGCCCGTGTCACGCTATTAGTGCTTTCTGGAATGCTCGAAGGAACTAGGAGCTACCGCTTGCCTATCACGTGGGGCACTTTCTTTTTCCAAAGCCATTCCTTTAGAGTTTTCAAGACAGGCCTTTGAAATTGTTTGGTGGCGCTCGTTTGGTGGTTGGCGCATATATATATGTATAAATAATATACATGCGCCAGCCAATTATACTCGCTCATTTAAGGGAATCCATGGCGTAGACGCCATTTCGTCGTCCGTTATCCAACAGTTAAAATGCTCCGGAACATTCGGCCCGGCCTTTTTGAACACATTGTGCATGGCACCTCGAGTACCAGGTCACAGCCCACAGCCGTAAGATGTGACGAACGTTTGCCGTATAGGGACGCCATAGCTTTTTTTTTTTTTTCTCTCTTACCTTTCTCCTGAGTTCGGCAGTTTCTGGAAGAAGATGGAGGCTCGTCCAATTTCTCTTACCGTTCTACAGAGGTTGCAGTCTGCGTCTCGATTGCTAGGGTGGCCTTCGCTATTTTTGGGTGATCTTGTACTTACCTTGTTTTTAGTCTTGTCTTGAAATGGAGGCTTTCGTGTCCGGGATACTTCTTTGTTAGTAAGGGCGTGCGTTCATAAGTGTTAGTGGTGATATTGATGTACGTACATTCTGAACCACACTTGTCTAGAGTGGTAAATTTATTTGTCTGTCGTCAACGCCGCAATGAGGTCATGCATGGTCAATTCGCATGCCAGGTCAATGAGCTATAGGACTAACATAAGTGTAACCTTGCAGCTACCTCAACGTAGTAGCTGCGGGCGCTTGCGGCCACTCGACCACTCTGTACAAGTGCGACTCAGACTGTAGTGCTCTGGTGACTCCCTGTAGTGACTTCTCCTTTTCTGCTGCAATTACGTGTGATTGCTGGCAAGTGGCAAAGTAAGTATTTTCTCACTATTATTTGCTGGAATACATTAAAGTTTAGTCTTAAAGTGAGTGGAGGTTTCCTGAGCAAGGAAAGATTCCACAGTAAGTACTGGTGGAGTTGCCTCCTTGAAGATCTGTTAGTAGCTCAAAGTTACTTCATGGGTTTGAGAATGCCTGCCTGGGGATATTTGTTTATCGATAAAGATTTGATTGCAGTTTCTCTTAACACACAGAGACTTGCACTGATAACTTTTGTACATTTCTGCGCAAAAAAACAAAAACAACTAAAAGGCCTAAAGACGAGAAAATAGTGTCATTGGTGAAGTTGCTAAGGTTGTATAAAAAAGGGAGGCTAGACCTTCAGTTCCTTTGCTGTAATAAGCATCCTTCATCCCCTAAATAAATAAGTTCAGCGGGCTGGAAGAACACTCCACTAATACATATTCAGTACATGTTTCTTTTTATTCGTCCTTTTAAGTAAAATCGCAGTGCTTGAATGGTCCTCTACACCAGCACAATTTGAGTGGGTGTTTTCTCTTCATTCGTTTCTTTAAAATCAACACTGTGTCGCTACGTGTCAGTGGGGCGACTGGGGTCTTGTATGACCTCTGCCTTCTGTCTCCTCCCTGTGTGCTGTCCACAGATTTCCCGACGTTGCTTGGCCTGCTGCTTCGTGGTCTTCGGGAAGTGGTCGCCGACCAGCGGTGAGATGAGCTGCAAGCATACATATGCAACCTTACGAAATACAGCAAGAGTGTCTCGATAATAAAACGGGGTATTTCGTTGCATTCATTCATTCATTCATTCATTCATTCATTCATTCATTCTGCGTACGGCTAAAGGCCATTCTCCCATTTGCACAATAAACGGGGGAAGTTGAGAGAAGGGGGGGGAGGGGAGAGTGGTGGAGTCCCGATCAACTATCACGCAGTTGCGTTCGCAGGTGTTCCGACTTGCGCTTTACAGTAATGAACTATGATACTAGAAAGGTCTAGCGGTAGATGCAGTACAAGCATGCATACAGAAATAGCACTTAGATGCAACTCGACGCCACGATCTCGAGCGCGGTTTCAGATAGGTCCAACGCGAAATAAATTCGCTTAAGAGGAAGCTTTAGCTCGGGCCCATCTCCGACGCGGCCTATTCAAATACATGTAAAACGCAAAAACGTTTCTTTGAGATAACCCCTGGACCGATTTTGATGAAATTTGTGGCATTTGAAAGAGAAAGTTAAATTCTAGTGACTGTTGGAAGCGGAATTTCGATTTAGGGCTTGAATTTTCTTAAACCGATTTTCAAATATTTCACCGTTTGAAAGAAATAGAAGCACGAAGTTTACAAATTCATATCTCTGCATCAAGAACTGATATCGCGGTTCTGTAAACGGCATCCATTAGATCATTCAAAGCGGACAAATTCAATATGTCATTTTACATCTTACGTGAATTTGTTACGTTGGTTACAACGGTTTTGCAAAAGTTGTATTTCCCTGTGATTAAATTTTTTTATATTCATGTGTAACATATCAATTTTGTCCGCTTTAGATGTACTACTAGATTCAATTCACAGAATTGTATTATCATTTTTAGTGGTTGAGTTACAGAGTTGTAAACTTGATGGTTTCGTTTTTTGAAAATTTTCGATTTTTGCCAATTTTTTATAAAAAATTGACGACCTAACTTAATAATTCGAAACGAACAGTCACTAGATTTTAAGTTTGTCTTTTAAATGCAACAAACCTCGTCAAATTTGGTGCAGTGGTTGCCGAGAAAAACGAATTCTGCTTTTACATGTATTTAGATAGGAGCACCCGAGCTAAAGCTTCCTCATAATATGCAACGCTAATTCGGTTAAATCAAACTTCCGCAGTCATTCCTGTCGCCTGCCACTCAGCCAAGCGAGATGTCCTGATCGGCAGACTTGGAGGAAGTTACCTAAACGCTAGCTGCCTGAAAAGAAAATGGTGCTTTTGTAGACACAGACAGCAAAACAAATGTCGACGAGGATGTGGAAACCCGCAGGGCTGACATCGAAAAGCATTATTAAGGAAGTCCTAGATGTGCCCCTGCAAAATAAAATTATGGCGAGTACACCGCCCAATGGCGCCCACACATTATGTAGCTAATGATGGCCTGGATCCTTTGGTGTATTTCTTCAGCAACATGAGGAGAATAAAAAAAAAAAATTTGCAAGCTAAGGGAAATTCCAGGTTTTCT
Source organism: Dermacentor andersoni (assembly GCF_023375885.2). Lineage (NCBI taxonomy): Eukaryota > Metazoa > Arthropoda > Arachnida > Ixodida > Ixodidae > Dermacentor > Dermacentor andersoni. The sequence goes on from NC_092824.1 coordinate 102,253,243, forward strand.
AACAACGCATCTCTTTCCGAAATGCCGGCGAGCAACAGTTACTCAATGGCTTAAGAGTTCTTAAAGCAATGTCATGCATGACGAAAATCTAACAAAATATTTTTTTTTACATCTGCCTTTATCTGTTGGTGCAGTTTCATTTGTTGGTTTGCACAGTTTGCGAGGAAAAATGCGTTGTGTTATTCAGATTCTTGCTACTAAGGCAAACTTCTCATGCGGCGCGCAGATATTCACGGTTTTCCGATTTAATATTAACGGGAATAGCCGCCATTGGAATATGAACCTGGCAACGTTTAACGCTAGAACGTTATCTAGTGAGGCGAGTCTAGCAGTGCTATTGGAGGAATTGGAGGGCAGTAAATGGGATATAATAGGGCTCAGTGAAGCTAGGAGGCCAGAAGAAGCATATACAGTGCTAAAAAGCGGGCACGTCCTGTGCTACCGGGGCTTAGCAGAGAGACGAGAACTAGGAGTCGGATTCCTGATTAATAAGAACATAGCTGGTAACATACAGGAATTCTATAGCATTAACGAGAGGGTGGCATGTCTTGTTGTGAAACTTAATAAGAGGTACAAAATGAAGGTTGCACAGGTCTACGCCCCTACATCTAGTCATGATGACCAGGAAGTCGAAAGCTTCTATGAAGACGTGGAATCGGCGATGGGTAAAGTCAAAACAAAATACAGTATACTGATGGGCGATTTCAATGCCAGGGTAGGCAAGAAGCAGGCCGGAGACAAGGCAGTGGGGGAATATGGCATAGGCTCTAGGAATAGCAGAGGAGAGTGATTAGTAGAGTTTGCAGAACAGAATAATATGCGGATAATGAATACCTTTTTTCCGCAAGCGAGTTAGCCGAAAGTGGACGTGGAGGAGCCCGAATGGTGAGACTAGAAATGAAATCGACTTTATACTCTGCGCGAACCCTGGCATCATATAAGATGTAGACGTGCTCGGCAAGGGTGCGCTGCAGTGACCATAGGATGGTAAGAACTCGAATTAGCCTTGACTTGAGGAGGGAACGGAAGAAACTGGTACATAAGAAACCAATCAATGAGTTAGCGGTAAGAGGGAAACTAGAGGAATTCCGGATCAAGCTACAGAACAGGTATTCGGCTTTAACCCAGGAAGAGGACCATAGTGTTGAAGCAATGAACGACAATCTTATGGGCATCATTAAGGAGTGCGCAATAGAAGTCGGTGGTAACGCCGTTAAACAGGAAACCAGTAAGCTATCGCAGGAGACGAAAGACCTGATCAAGAAACGCCAATGTATGAAAGCCTCTAAACCTACAGCTAGAATAGAACTGGCAGAACTTTCTAAGTTAATCAACAAGCGTAAGACAGCGGACATAAGGAACTATAATATGGATAGAATTGAACAGGATCTCAGGAACGGAGGAAGCCTAAAAGCAGTAAAGAAGAAACTAGGAATAGGCAAGAATCAGATGTGTGCGTTAAGAGACAAAGCCGGCAATATCGTTACTAATATGGATGAGATAGTTCAAGTGGCTGAATAGTTTTATAGAGATTTATACAGTACCAGTAACACCCACGACGATAAGGTGAGAGAGAATAGTCTAGAGGAACTTGAAATCCCACAAGTAACACCGGAAGAGGTAAAGAACGCCTTGGGAGCTATGCAAAGGGGGAAGGCAGCTGGGGAGGATCAGGTAACAGCAGATTTGTTGAAGGATGGTGGGAACACTGTCCTAGAAAGGTTGGCCGCCCTATATACACAATGCCTCATGACCTCGAACGTACCGGAATCTTGGAAGAACGCTAACATAATCCTAATCCATAAGAAAGAGGACGCCAAAGACTTGAAAAATTATAGACCGATCAGCTTACTGTCCGTTCCCTACAAAGTATTTACTAAGGTAATCGCAAATAGAATCAGGAATACCTTAGACTTCTGTCAACCAAAGGACCAGGCAGGATTCCGTGAAGGCTACTCAACAATAGACCATATTGTCACGTGGTAGTGACGGTGAAGAAAGAAGCAGTATGGTGGAATACAAAACTAGCTTTTATTGGGCGAACCTGTGCCCACAAAACAGGCTACACTTATAGCACAACGAAAGCGGCGAACACAGTCGGCGATCGTCGAAAATCTGATCTGCGGGTCAAGCGGGTCGGCTTTTATAGAGCAGTCGTCGAATGTTCCAGACTAATCGTTCGGACCCGCGTGCCTTCCACAAAGTTCTACACCATTCGCGTCAGGTGATGAAATCAGATAACATAAGTCTCGGCGACAACAGACAGCGGATAGAAGCATCGATAACTTTCCAGAAACTTCGGATACATGCAGGCGCGTCCCATGCTGTGCGATTACATTTGTTAGGCGGCGAAACGTGGTTGCCCGATAAAGATAAGTACACGTGTCAATACCCCCCTCTTAAAAAAAAGCATCGTCCCGATGCTACAAATATAAGAGAGCGAAACACAAAAGGACACTTCTTAAACATAAGTAACAAAAAAGAAATAAAGTCCAAAGGTCAGTTACGCGAAGCCACAAAGTTCGTTAACGCTGGTAGTAGGGCTTGAGTCGCACAACGTGGACTATTTCAGGTCGCGAGCGGCGCCGCTGTGATAGCGAAATACCGTCTGGCACGACCTCATAGTCCAGTGCGCCAATACGTCGGATGATCTTGTACGGTCCGAAATAGCGACGCAAAAGCTTCTCGCTCAGTCCTCGTCGGCGTATAGGGGTCCAAACCCAAACACGGTCACCGGGCTGGTACTCCACGAAGCGTCGTCGGAGGTTGTAGTGTCGGCTGTCGGTCCTCTGCTGGTTCTTGATTCGCAGGCGGGCGAGCTGTCGGGCTTCTTCGGCGCACTGGAGGTAGGTACGGACGTCAAGGTTCTCCTCGTCCGTGACGTGAGGCAGCATGGCGTCGAGCGTCGTCGTCGGGTTCCTGCCGTAGACCAGCTTGAACGGCGTGATCTGTGTTGTTTCTTGTACCGCCGTGTTATAAGCGAATGTTACGTACGGCAGGACGGCATCCCAGGTCTTGTGTTCGACGTCGACGTACATCGCTAGCATGTCGGCGAGGGTCTTATTCAGCCGCTCCGTAAGACCATTCGTCTGCGGGTGGTAAGCCGTTGTCCTCCTGTGCCTTGTCTGACTGTATTTCAGAATGGCTTGGGTGAGCTCCGCTGTAAAGGCCGTTCCTCGGTCGGTGATGAGGACTTCTGGGGCGCCATGTCGCAGCAGAATGTTTTCGACAAAGAATTTCGCCACTTCGGCTGCGCTACCTTTCGGCAGTGCTTTTGTTTCAGCGAAGCGGGTGAGGTAGTCCGTCGCCACGACTATCCACTTATTTCCGGTTATTGACGTCGGAAAGGGTCCCAACAAGTCCATCCCGATCTGCTGGAATGGTCGGCAAGGAGGCTCGATTGGCTGTAGTAATCCGGCTGGCCTTGTCGGCGGTGTCTTGCGTCGCTGACAGTCTCGGCATGTTCTGACATAACGGGTGACGTCGGCGGTCAGGCGCGGCCAATAATACTTTTCTTGTACCCTCGATAGTGTCCGGGAAAATCCGAGGTGTCCAGCGGTCGGATCGTCATGTAGGGCGTGCAATACTTCTGGACGAAGTCCTGACGGGACAACAAGAAGGTAATTGGCGCGGACTGGTGAGAAGTTCTTCTTCACGAGTAGACTGTCTTGAAGCGTGAAGGAAGATAATCCGCGCTTAAATGCCCTGGGAACAACGTCGGTGTGCCCTTCCAAATAATCGACGAGGGCTTTTAGCTCCGGGTCCGCTCGTTGTTGTTCGGCGAAGTCTTCCGCGCTTATTATTCCAAGGAAGGCGTCGTCATCCTCGTCATCTTGCGGCGGCGGGTCAATGGGGGCGCGTGATAGGCAATCGGCGTCTGAGTGTTTTCGTCCGGACTTGTATGTTACAGTGATGTCGTATTCTTGTAGTCTCAGGCTCCACCGTGCCAGCCGTCCTGAGGGATCCTTTAAATTCGCTAGCCAACACAAGGCGTGATGGTCGCTGACGACTTTGAATGGCCTGCCATATAGGTAAGGGCGAAATTTCGCTGTAGCCCAAACGATGGCGAGGCATTCCTTTTCGGTTGTAGAATAATTGCCTTCCGCTTTTGACAACGACCGGCTAGCGTAAGCTATCACGTGTTCATGTCCATCTTTTCTCTGGACCAGGACGGCGCCGAGGCCTAGGCTACTGGCGTCAGTGTGGATTTCGGTATCGGCGTGCTCGTCGAAGTGCGCAAGTACGGGCGGCGACTGCATGCGTCGTTTGAGTTCTTGAAATGCGTCGGCCTGCGGCGTTTCCCACTTGAACTCGACGTCACATTTAGTTAGCTGCGTCAGCGGCTCAGCGATGCGTGAAAAGTTCTTGACAAATCGCCTGTAGTAGGCACACATGCCAAGAAATCTACGCACTGCCTTCTTGTCGATGGGCTGTGGGAACTTTGCTATGGCAGCTGTCTTCTGCGGGTCGGGGCGGACTCCAGATTTGCTGATGACGTGGCCTAAAAATAGAAGCTCCTCGTAAGCGAAGCGGCACTTTTCCGGCTTCAGAGTAAGTCCTGCTGACCTGATGGCCTCTAGTACTGTTGCCAGCCGCCTAAGGTGAACGTCGAAATTTCCGGCGAAGACGACGACGTCATCCAAGTATACGAGACAGGTCTGCCACTTCAATCCTGCTAAAACCGTGTCCATTACGCGCTGGAACGTTGCAGGCGCCGAGCACAGTCCGAATGGCATAACCTTGAACTCGTAGAGGCCGTCTGGGGTGATGAAGGCGGTCTTTTCGCGATCTCTTTCGTCGACTTCTATTTGCCAATAGCCAGACTTGAGGTCCATGGACGAGAAGTATTTAGCGTTGCAGAGCCGATCCAATGCGTCGTCTATCCGTGGGAGGGGGTATACGTCTTTCTTCGTGATCTTGTTCAGACGACGATAATCGACGCAGAAACGTAGGGTTCCGTCCTTTTTCTTTACCAGAACAACAGGGGATGCCCACGGGCTTTTCGACGGCTGGATGATGTCGTCGCGCAACATTTCGTCGACTTGTTCTCTTATAGCTTCACGTTCCCGCGCCGAAACTCGGTAAGGGCTCTGACGGAGTGGTCGAGCGCATTCCTCGGTGATTATGCGATGCTTGGCGACTGGTGTTTGTCGAATCCTCGATGACGTCGAAAAGCAGCCTTTGTATCGTCGGAGCAGACTTCTGAGCTGCTGTTGCTTAATCATAGGGAGATTTGGATTAATGTCGTAGTCTGGTTCGGGAACCATGGTCGTCGGGGTAGATGCGGCGGAATCCGAGAGGACAAACGCATTACTTGTTTCCAGAATTTCCTCGATGTACGCGATCGTCGTGCCCTTGTTGATGTGCTTGAACTCCTGGCTGAAGTTTGTCAGCAACACTTCAGTTTTCCCTCCATGCAGTCGAGCGATCCCTCTTGCGACGCAAATTTCACGGTCTAGCAGTAGACGTTGGTCGCCTTCGATGACGCCTTCTACGTCAGCGGGTGTTTCGGTGCTGACCGAAATAACAATGCTGCAGCGAGGCGGGATGCTCACTTGATCTTCGAGCACACTCAAGGCGTGATGGCTACGAGGGCTCTCCGGCGGCATTGCTTTATCTTCCGACAGCGTTACTGACTTCGACTTCAGGTTGATGATTGCGCCGTGTTGGTCCAGGAAGTCCATACCGAGAATGACGTCTCGTGAACACTGTTGGAGGATAACGAAGGTGGCAGGGTAAGTCCGGTCATGAATGGTTATTCTTGCCGTGCAGATCCCAGTCGGCGTGATGAGGTGTCCTCCAGCGGTGCGAATCTGAGGGCCTTCCCATGCGGTCTTAACTTTCTTCAACTGGGCGGCGACGGGTCCACTCATGACGGAGTAATCAGCGCCTGTGTCCACTAAGGCGGTAACTGCGTGGCCGTCGAGAAGCACGTCGAGGTCGGTGGTTCTTTGTCTGGCGTTGCAGTTAGGTCTTGGCGTCGGATCGCGGCTGCGTCGTGTTGAACTCAAGCTGGAACGTCGCGTCGTCAAGTCGTCTTTCGTCGGTGTAGTCTTGGCTTCCTGACTGCGTCGGGACGGCGGCGGGTCGTTATTATGTCGTCGAGGTGGTCTCTTCGTCGTCTTCGTCGGCGGCGGAGGATCTTCGTCAGTTCGACGAACAGCAACCGCACCTCCATCGGTTGCTGCTTTTAGTTTTCCGGGTATGGGCTCGCAGAGCGGCCCCGGGCTGGGCCAGTGTATGGACGGCGCTGCGGCGACAGGTAGCGGCCTGGTGACGGCGAACGGGACGGTCGTCGAGAGTTCCACTGAGTGCCGGCTAGGTAATCGGCAATGTCACGTGGGCGCTCCCCAAGCTGTGGACGCGGCGCGTTGACGGCGAACCCTCTCAGTCCCATGTCGCGGTATGGGCATCGGCGGTACACATGGCCGGCTTCTCCGCAGTGATAGCAGAGCGGGCGGTGGTCGGGGGCTCGCCAAATGTCCGTCTTCCTCGCATAGCTGCGCTGGGCGACGGGTGGGCGCGCTGGCGGCGGCGGCGGCGGACGACGGAATTGCGGTGTTGCAGGACCTTGGCGCGGTCGCGCAGGGGGGCCTTGACGGCGGGCGACGACGGCGGCGTAGGTCATTGCTTCCGGCTGCGGTGGTTCTGGTTGCACCTCAGGAACTCCAAGGGATCGGTGCACCTCTTCTTTCACGATGTCGGCGATAGAGGCCACTTGAGGCTGCGACGAAGGCAAGACCTTGCGCAGTTCTTCGCGCACA